>NC_092239.1:47178367-47203628 GCF_036320965.1 Panulirus ornatus | reverse complement strand
TGTATCATCAAACACATTCAACAAACCTTCAAATACTCACTCCATCTCCTTCTCACATCACCACTACTTGTTATCACCTCCCCATTTGCACCCTTCACTGAAGTTCCCATTTGCTCCCTTGTCTTACGCACTTTATTTATATGTATATATATATATATATATATATATATATATATATATATATATATATATATATATATATATATATATATATATATATATATATATATATATATATATATATATATATTTATATGGTTTGGGCACATGGAGAGAATGAGTGAGGAGAGATTGACCGAGAGGATATATGTGTCGGAGGTGGAGGGAGCGAGGAGAAGAGGGAGACCAAATTGGAGGTGGAAAGATGGAGTGAAAGAGATTTTGTGTGATCGGGGCCTGAACATGCAGGAGGGTGAAAGGAGGGCAAGGAATAGAGTGAATTGGAGTCGTGTGGTATACAGGGGTTGACGTGCTGTCAGTGGATTGAATCAGGGCGTGTGAGGCGTCTGGGGTAAACCATGGAAAGCTGTGTAGGTATGTATATTTGCGTGTGTGGACGTGTGTATGTACATGTGTATGGGGGGGGGGGGGCCATTTCTTTCGTCTGTTTCCTTGCGCTACCTCGCAAACGCGGGAGACAGCGACAAAGTATAAAAAAAAAAAAAAAAAAAAAAAAAAATATATATATATATATATATATATATATATATATATATATATATATATATATATATATATATATATATATATATATATTATATATATATATATATATATATATATATATATATATATATATATATATATATTTCAATTATTTTGCTTTTTCGCCGTCTCCCGCGTTAGCGAGGTAGCGCAATGAAACTGACGAAAGAATGGCTCAACCCGCCCACATACCCAAGTATATACATACGCGTCCACACACGCAAATATGCATACCTATTCATCTCAATGTACATATATATATATACACACACGGACGTATACCTATATGCACATGTACATAATTCACACTGTCTGCCTTTATTTGTTCGTATCGCCACCTCGCCACACATGGAATAACAACCCCCTCCCCCCTCATGTGTGCGAGGCAGCGCAAGGAAAAGACACCAAAGGCCCCATTCGTTCACACTCAGTCTCTAGCTGTCATGTAATAATGCACCGAAGCCACAGCTCCCTTTCCACATCCAGGCCCCAGAGAACTTTCAACGATTTACCCCAGACGCTTCACATGCCTTGGTTCAATCCATTGACAGCACGTCGACCCCGGTATGCCACATCATTCCAATTAACTCTATTCCTTTTCGCCTTTCACCCTCCTGTATGTTCAGGCCCCGATCACTTAAGAATTTTTTCACTCCAACTTTCCACCTCCATTTTGGTCTCCCACTTCCCCTCGTTCCCTCCACCTTTGACACATATATCCTCTTGGTCAATATTTCCTCACTCATTCTCTCCATGTGACCAAACCATTTCAAAACACCCTCTTCTTCTCTCTCAACCACACTCTTTTTATTTCCATACATCTCTCTTACCCGTACATTACTTGCTCGATTAAACCACCTCACACCACATATTGGCCTCAAACATCTCATTTCCAGCACATCCATCCGCCTGAGCACAACTCTATCCATAGCCAACGCCTCGCAACCATACAACATTGTTGGAACCACTATTCCTTCAAACATACCCATTTTTGCTTTCCGAGATAATGTTCTCGGCTTCCAAACGTTCTTTAAGGCTCCCAAAATTTTCGCCCCCTCCCCCACCCTATGATCCACTTCCGCCTCCATGGTTCCATCCGCTGCCAGATCCACTCCCAGATATCTAAAACACTTCACTTCCTCCAGCTTTTCTCCATTTAAACTCACCTCCCAATTGACTTCACCCTCAAACCTATTGTACCTAATAACCTTGCTCTTATTCACATTTACTCTTAACTTTTTTCTTTCACACACTTTACCAAACTCAGTCACCAGCTTCTGCAGTTTCTCACATGAATCAGCCACCAGCGCTGTATCATCAGCGAACAACAACTGACTCACTTCCCAAGCTCTCTCATCCCCAACAGACTTCATACTTGCCCCTCTTTCCAAAACTCTTGCATTTACCTCCCTAACAACCCCATCCATAAACAAATTAAACAACCATGGAGACATCACACACCCCTGCCTCAAACCTACATTCACTGATAACCAATCACTTTCCTCTCTTCCTACACGTACACATGCCTTACATCCTCGATAAATACTTTTCACTGCTTCTAACAACTTTCCTCCCACACCATATATTCTTAATACCTTCCACAGAGCATCTCTATCAACTCTATCATATGCCTTCTCCAGATCCATAAATGCTACATACAAATCCATTTGCTTTTCTAAGTATTTCTCACATACATTCTTCAAAGCAAACACCTGATCCACACATCCTCTACCACTTCTGAAACCACACTGCTCTTCCCCAATCTGATGCTCTGTACATGCCTTCACCCTCTCAATCAATACCCTCCCATATAATTTGCCAGGAATACTCAACAAACTTATACCTCTGTAATTTGAGCACTCACTCTTATCCCCTTTGCCTTTGTACAATGGCACTATGCAAGCATTCCGCCAATCCTCAAGCACCTCACCATGAGTCATACATACATTAAATAACCTTACCAACCAGTCAACAATACAGTCACCCCCTTTTTTAATAAATTCCACTGCAATACCATCCAAACCTTCTGCCTTGCCGGATTTCATCTTCCGCAAAGCTTTTACTACCTCTTCTCTGTTTACCAAATCATTTTCCCTAACCCTCTCACTTTGCACACCACCTCGACCAAAACACCGTATATCTGCCACTGTATCATCAAACACATTCAACAAACCTTCAAAATACTCACTCCATCTCCTTCTCACATCACCACTACTTGTTATCACCTCCACATTTGCACCCTTCACTGAAGTTCCCATTTGCTCCCTTTTCTTACGCACTTTATTTATATATATATATATATATATATATATATATATATATATATATATATATATATATATATATATATATATATATATATATATATATATATATATATATATACATATATATATATATATGAATACATTTATATATATATATATATATATATATATATATATATATATATATATATATATATATATATATATATATATATATATATTTCATTTATTTTGCTTTTTCGCCGTCTCCCGCGTTAGCGAGGTAGCGCAATGAAACAGACGAAAGAATGGCCCAACTCGCCCACATACCCAAGTATATACATACGTGTCCACACACGCAAATATTCATACCTATACATCTCAATGTACACATAAATATACACACACGGACGTATACCTATATGCACATGTACATAATTCATACTGTCTGCCTTTATTTGTTCGTATCGCCACCTCGCCACACATGGAATAACAACCCCCTCCCCCCTCATGTGTGCGAGGCAGCGCAAGGAAAAGACACCAAAGGCCCCATTCGTTCACACTCAGTCTCTAGCTGTCATGTAATAATGCACCGAAGCCACAGCTCCCTTTCCACATCCAGGCCCCACAGAACTTTCCAAGGTTTACCCCAGACGCTTCACATGCCTTGGTTCAATCCATTAACAGCATGTCGACCCCGGTATGCCAGTTCATTCCCATTCACTCTATTCCTTTTCGCCTTTCACCCTCCTGTATGTTCAGGCCCCGATCACTCAAGATCTTCTTCACTACATCTTTCTACCTCCATTTTGGTCTCCCACTTCCCCTCGTTCCCTCCACCTTTGACACATATATATTCTTGGTCAATCTTTCCTCACTCATTCTCTCCATGTGACCAAACCATTTCAAAACACCCTCTTCTTCTCTCTCAACCACACTCTTTTTATTTCCATACATCCCTCTTACCCGTACATTACTTGCTCGATCAAACCACCTCACACCACATATTGCCCTCAAACATCTCATTTGTAGCACATCCATCCGCCTGAGCACAACTCTATCCATAGCCAACGCCTCGCAACCATACAACATTGTTGGAACCACTATTCCTTCAAACATACCCATTTTTGCTTTCCGATATAATGTTCTCGGATTCCAAACGTTCTTTGAGGCTCCCAAAATTTTCGCCCCCTCCCCCACCCTATGATTCACTTCCGCTTCCATGGTTCCATCTGCTTCTAGATCCACTCCCAGATATCTAAAACACTTTACTTCCTCCAGTTTTTCTTCATTCAAACTTACCTCCCAGTCGACTTGACCCTCAACCCTACTGTACCTAATAACCTTGCTCTTATTCACATTTACTCTTAACTTTCTTCTTTCACACACTTTAAGAAACTCAGTCACCAGCTTCTGCAGTTTCTTACATGAATCAGCCACTAGCGCTCTATCATCAGCGAACAACAGCTGATGTCACATCCCTAGCTCTCTCATCCACAACAGTCAGCATACTTGCCCTTCTTTCCAAAACTCTTGCATTCACCTCCCTAACAACCGCATTCATAAACAAATTAAACAACCATGGAGACATCACACACCCCTGCCGCAAACCTATATTCACTGAGAACAAATCACATTCCTCTCTTCCTACACGTACACATGCCTTACATCCTCGATAAAAACTTTTCACTACTTCTAACAACTTGCCTCCCACACCATATATTCTTAAAACCTTCCACAGAGCATCTCCATCAACTCTATCATATGCCTTCTCCAGAACCATGAATGCTACAAACAAATCCATTTGTTTTTCTAAGTATTTCTCACATACATTTTTCAAAGAAAACACATGATCCACACATCCTCTACCACTTCTGAAACCACACTGCTCTTCCCCAAACTGATGCTCTGTACATGCCTTCACCCTCTCAATCAATACCCTCCCATATAATATATATATATATATATATATATATATATATATATATATATATATATATATATATATATATATATATATATATACATATGGGAAGTGAATCAGTTGTTGTTCGCTGATGATACAGCGCTGGTGGCTGATTCATGTGAGAAACTGCAGAAGCTTGTGACTGAGTTTGGTAAAGTGTGTGAATGAAGAAAGTTAAGAGTAAATGTGAATAATAGGAAGGTTATTAGGTACAGTAGGGTTGAGGGTCAAGTCAATTGGGAGGTAAGTTTGAATGGAGAAAAACTGGAGGAAGTAAAGTCTTTTAGATATCTGGGAGTGGATCTGGCAGCGGATGGAACCATGGAAGCGGAAGTGAATCATAGGGTGGGGGAGGGGCGAAAATCCTGGGAGCCTTGAAGAATGTGTGGAAGTCGAGAACATTATCTCGGAAAGGAAAAATGGGTATATTTGAAGGAATAGTGGTTCCAGCAGTGTTGTATGGTTGCGAGGCGTGGGCTATGGATAGAGTTGTGCGCATGAGGGTGGATGTGCTGGAAATGAGATGTTTCAGGACATTGTGTGGTGTGAGGTGGTCTGATCGAGTAAGTACCGTAGGGGTAAGAGGGATGTGTGGAAATAAAAAGAGCGTGGTTGAGAGAGCAAAAGAGGGTGTTTTGAAATGGTTTGGGCACATGGAGAGAATGAGTGATGAAAGATTGACGAAGAGGATATATGTGGCGGAGGTGGAGGGAACAAGGCGAAGTGGGAGACCAAATTGGAGGTGGAAAGATGGAGTGAAAAAGATTTTGTGTGATCGGGGCCTGAACATGCAGGAGGGTGAAAGGAGGGCAAGGAACAGAGTGAATTGGATCGATGTGGTATACCGGGGTTGACGTGCTGTCAGTGGATTCAATCAGGGCATATGAAGCGTCTGGGGTAAACCATGGAAAGCTGTGTAGGTATGTATATTTGCGTGTGTGGACGTGTATGTATATACACGTGTATGGGGTGGGTTGGGCCATTTTTTTCGTCTGTTTCCTTGCGCTACCTCGCAAACGCGGGAGACAGCGACAAACCAAAAAAAAAAAAAAAAAAAAATATATATATAAATATACATATATATATGTATATATATATATATATATATATATATATATATATATATATATATATATATATATATATATATATATATGTATATATATATATGTATATATATGTATATATATATATATATATATATATATATATATATATATATATATATATATATATATATATATATATATATATATATATAGATATATATATATATATATATATATATATATATATATATATATATATATATATATATATATATATATATATATATATATATATATATATATATATATATATATATATATTTAGATATATATATATATATATATATATATATATATATATATATATATATATATATATATATATATATATATATATATATATATATATATATATATATATATATATATATATATATATATATATATATAAGAAAGTAAACTCTAGATTGATTTGTGTAAAACTGAAAGTTAATGTAGAGACATTTTTGATTATTGGTGCACATGCACCTGGGCATGAGAAGAAAGATCATGTGAGGCATGTGTTTTGGGAGCAGCTGAATGAGTGTGTCAGTTGTTTTCATGCACGAGACCGGGTTCTAGTGATGGGTGATTTGAATGCGAAGGTGAGTAATGTCGCAGTTTAGGGAATAATTGGTATACATGGGGTGTTCAGTGCTGTAAATGGAAATGGTGAAGAGCTTGTAGATTTATGTGCTGAAAAAGGACTGGTGATTAGGAATACCTGGTTTAAAAAGATAGATATACATAAGTATACATATGTAAGTAGGAGAGATGGTCATAGAGCGTTATTGCATTATGTGTTAATTGATAGGCGTGCGAAAGAGAGACTTTTGGATGTTAATGTGCTGAGAGGTGCAACTGGAGTGATGTCTTGTCATTATCTTGTGGAGGCGAAGGTGAAGATTTGTGGAGGTTTTTAGAAAAGAAGAATGTTGGGGTTAAGAGAATGGTGAGAGTCAGTGACCTTGGGAAGGAGACTTGTGTGAGGAAGTACCAGGAGAGACTTAGTACAGAGTGGAAAAAAGTGAGAACAAAGGAGGTAAGGCGAGTGGGGGAGGAATGGGAGGTATTTAGGGAAGCAGTGATGGCTTGCGCAAAAGATGCTTGTGGCATGAGAAGCGTGGGAGGTGGGCAGATTAGAAAGAGTAGTGAGTGGTGGGATGAAGAAGTAAGATTACTATTGAAAGAGAAGAGAGAGGCATTTGGAAGATTTTTGCAGGGAAATAATGCAAATGAGTGGAAGATGTATGAAATAAAGAGACAGGAGGTCAAGGGAAAGGTGCAAGAAGCGAAAAAGAGGGCAAATGAGAGATGGGGTGAGAGAGTATCATCATATTTTAGGGAGAATATAAAAATGTTTTGGAAGGAGGTATATAAAGTGCGTAAGACAAAGGAAGAAATGGGAACTTCAATGAAGGGGCTAATGGGGAGGTGATGACAAGTATTGGTGATGTGAGAAGGAGATGGTGTGAGTATTTTAAAGGTTTGTTAAATATGTTTGATGATAGAGTGGCAGATAGAGGGTGTTTTGGTCGAGGTGGTGTGCAAGGTGAGAGGGTTAGGAAAAATGATATGGTAAACAGAGAAGAAGTAGTGAAAGCTTTGCGGAAGATGAAAGCCGGCAAGGCAGCGGGTTTGGATGGTATTGCAGCGGAATTTATTATAAAATTGTGGTGATTGTATTTTTCACTATTGGTAAGGTTATTTAATATATGTATGATTTATGGTGAGGTGCCTGAGGATTCGCGTAATGCTTGCATAGTGCCATTGTACAAATTCAGAGGGAATAAGAGTGAGTGCTCAAATTACAGAAGTATAAGTTTGTTGAGTATTCGTGGTAAATTATATGAGAGGGTATTGATCGAGAGTGTGAAGGCATGTACAGAGCATCAGACTGGGGAATGGCAGTGTGGTTTCAGAGGTGGTAAAATATGTGTGGATTAGGTGTTTGCTTTGAAGAATGTCTTTGAGAAATACTTAGAAAAGCAAATGTATATATATATACATATATATATATATATATATATATATATATATATATATATATATATATATATATATATATATATATATATATATATATATATATATAACTTTCTTCTTTCACACACTTTACCAAACTCAGTCACTAGCTTCTGCAGTTTCTCACATGAATCAGCCACCAGCGCTGTATCATCAGCGAACAACAACTGACTCACTTCCCAAGCTCTCTCATCCCCAAAAGACTTTGTACTTGCCCCTCTTTCCAAAACTGTTGCATTCACCTCCCTAACAACCCCATCCATAAACAAATTAAACAACCATGGAGACATCACACACCCCTTCCGCAAACCTACATTCACTGAGAACCAATCACTTTCCTCTCTTCCTACACGTACACATGCCTTACATCCTCGATAAAAACTTTTCACTGCTTCTAACAACTTGCCTCCCACACCATATATTCTTAATACCTTCCACAGAGCATCTCTATCAACTCTATCATATGCCTTCTCCAGATCCATAAATGCTACATACAAATCCATTTGCTTTTCTAAGTATTTCTCACATACATTCTTCAAAGCAAACACCTGATCCACACATCCTCTACCACTTCTCAAACCACACTGCTCTTCCCCAATCTGATGCTCTGTGCATGCCTTCACCCTCTCAATCAATACCCTCCCATATAATTTACCAAGAATACTCAACAAACTTATACCTCTGTAATTTGAGCACTCACTCTTATACCCTTTGCCTTTATACAATGGCACTATGCACGCATTCCGCCAATCCTCAGGCACCTCACCATGAGTTATACATGCATCAAATAACCTTACCAACCAGTCAATAATACAGTCAATCCCTTTTTTAACAAATTCCATTGCAATACCATCCAAACCTGCTGCCTGCCGGCTTTCATCTTCCGCAAAGCTTTTACTACCTCTTCTCTGTTTACCAAATCATTTTCCCCAACCCTCTCACTGTGCACACAACCTCGACCAAAACACCCTATATCTGCCACTCTATCATCAAACACATTCAACAAACCTTCAAAATACTCACTCCATATCCTTCTCACATGACCACTACTTGTTATCACCTCCCCATTTGCGCCCTTCACTGAAGTTCCCATTTGCTCCCTTGTCTTACGCACTTTATTTACCTCCTTCCAGAACATCTTTTTATTCTCGCTATAATTTAATGATACTCTCTCACCCCAACTCTCATTTGGCCTCTTTTTCACCTTTTGTACCTTTCTCTTGACCTCCTGTCTCTTTCTTTTATACATCTCCCACTCAATTGCATTTTTTCCCTGCAAAAATCGTCCAAATGCCTCTCTCTTTTCTTTCACTAATAATCTTACTTCTTCATCCCACCACTCACTACCCTTTCTAATCAACCCACCTCCCACTCTCTTCATGCCACAAGCATCTTTTGCGCAATCCATCACTGATTCCCTAAATACATCGCATTCCTCCCCCACCCCCCTTACTTCCATTGTTCTCACCTTTTTCCATTCTGTACTTAGTCTCTCCTGGTACTTCCTCACACTAGTCTCCTTCCCAAGCTCACTTACTCTCACCACCCTCTTCACCCCAACGTTCACTCTTCTTTTCTGAAAACCCATACAAATCTTCACCTTAGCCTTCACAAGATAATGATCAGACATCCCTCCAGTTGCACTTCTCAGCACATTAACATCCAAAAGTCTCTCTTTCGCGCGCCTGTCAATTAACACGTAATCCAATAACGCTCTCTGGCCGTCTCTCCTACTTACATACGTATACTTATGTATATCTCGCTTTTTATTTATTTATTGAAAAGGATCACAATTTTGCGCTTGATCAAGTATATTCCTACGAGTTCACGGGGGAAAATGAAACACGATATGTTCCGAAGTGCACTCTCTTGCAATAATCACACCAACAGGGGAGACACAAGAGAGAAATATAAAAGTCAGTTGATATAGAACGAAGATACGTAGCTAGGACAGCATATGGTAAACATTCGATTGTCTAAGATAGACAACGAGCGTATCATAAACTTATTATTTTGCAAATTCTAGGAACAATAAAGTTATCCAATTTGCATATATCATCACTAACATTAAGATTATAATTTTTTGAGTATTTAAGAATAGAAGATTCAATGATATATCTCGTGGTAATAGAGTTAGAGTTAATAACTAAGAGGGCATTACTTCAGTCATTACAGTGATGTTAGTTTTTAACGAGATTAAGCAAGGCATAATATTCATGTCCCATTCTTATACTATATTTATGTTGCTTAAGTCTAACAGAGAGATCCTTACTAGTCTGTCCAACATAAAACTTATCACAATTTGTATATTATACTTTGTAGATGCACCCAGGAGAATTTTCTGGTGAATTCCTGATTAAGATATTCTTTATAGTATTATTGTTGCCGAAGGTAATACTTACATTAAAGTATGAAAGCTCCATAGTAAGTAAAGTAGATTTATCTTTATAAGGGAGAAGTAAAAGATTCTTGGTGTCAATGGGAGGTTTTGGCTCAACTCTATAAAATGATTTCTTTGCTAACTTAACGGATCTATCAATGAAAGATATAGAGTATTTTGATGTACATGCAATCGAAAATATCTTCACAAACTCATCATCAATATACTCTAGAGTGCAAATACGTAATGCCCTAAGAAACATAGATTGAAATGATGATATCTTAAGTCTGTGATGTTGAGTTGAGTAATAATGGAGTAATCCTACTACTGTATGTTCATATATCCATTAGTCTTCACTCTGTCCCAGGAAACATCACAAATGCCCTGGAAGAAGAGAAGAAACACTCTAGATACATTTTCTTCTCTCTCACATCCTATCGTCGTCTACTGCCTGAGCAAGATCGCTTCAGGAAAGAGACGAAGAAAACCCCATTCGCTAACATTTTGTCTCTAGCTCTCATGTGTAATGCACCGAAATCACAGCTCCCAATGCACACCCAGGCCCCACAGACCTTTCCATTGTTTAACCTTTACGTATAACGTGCCCTGGTTCAGTCTATTCATGGAACGTTGACCTCAGCATATTATGCCTATTCAATTCACTCGATTCCGTGTACACCTTTCATTCTCTTGAATGTTCAGGCCGATTGTTCTTTTTTTTCTTTTCACGCCATCCTTCCATGTCCAATTTGGCTCTCCCGGTTCCCTTTGTTCCCTCCACCTCTGACACATATATCCTCTTTGTCAACCATTCCTCACTCATTCTCTCCATATGTCAAAACCATTTCAAACACAACCGCTTCTGCTCTCACAACCACACTTTTTATTTCCACCCATCTTTCTTACGCTTTCACACCACATGTGGTCCATAAATGTTTCACTTGCCTACATATCCACCCTATTCAGCACAGCCCTATTTATAGCCTATGACTTGCAACCATATCATTTTGTTGGAGCTATTATTCCGACATAACGTTCTCTCCTTCCAAACATTCTTCATCACTCAGATCCTTCCACACCCCCCCCCCCCCCCCCACCCCACCCCTTCACTCAATGACTCACTTCTGCTTCCACGGTTCCTTTAGCTGCCAAGTCCACACCCTCATATCTAAGACACTTCATATCCTACAGTATTTTTCCATTCGAACTCTCATCTCAGGAAAATTGTCCTTCAACCCTGCTGAGCCTAATAACCTTGCTTTTATTCACGTTTGCTTTCATCTTTCTTTCATGCACTCGTCCAACCTGTCACAAGCTTCTGCACTTCCTAATCGAATATGCTTCTGGTGCTGCATCAGTGGCAAACAACACCTGACTCCCTCCCAGGCTCAATCATCCCCACCAGACTGTATACGCGCCCTTATCTCCAAAAATCTTGCAATCACTTCCCCTCCCTAACCATCCCATTCATAAACACATTAAACAACCATGGAGACATCACACGTCCCTGCCGCAGACCGACCTTCACTGGGAACCAATCACTCTCCTCTTATTCTACTTGTGCACACGCATTACATCCTTGATAAAAACCTCTCACTGCTTCTATCACCTCACCTCCCACACCATGTACTCTTGAATCCTTCCACAAAGCATCTCTATCAACTCTATCATACCTCTTCTCGAAAGCTGTTTACCATTTCTATTGACAACACTAGGCACTCAATCCCCCTCAGTTATAACTTAAACTGCACCACTAACATCTCTTGCATTTAAATCATCTATCACTAATGCTCGGCCCCTTGCATCTAAACAACTGACATACCTACTCACCTACTCCCACAGCGCTCGCGTCCATTCCATAGTCATCTCAACTCCAGGTGCATATGCACTAATAATCAACCTCCTCTCGTAACTCATTTTCATCTTCATCCATATCATCTGGAGCTCACTTCCTTACACTCTTTCACACAACTCTACCTTCAGCACCAATGCTAATGTTTTTTTTCAGATTTGATTATATCCATAGAAGACTCCCGAGCTATATCTTATCATGAAGAGTCATTTATATCAAGCAAGATAATGATGCCGTATTGAATATTCTCTTTATTATCCAGTGTTCCTCGTGTATATCCTGACTACTCCAAAGTGATGTTGATCGTGCTAGCAGGAGTTGTATACTGTGAGGGGTCAGAGGCGGGCACTGTAGGTCCTCTTCGTGTGCCAGTCTCTCCTTCATCAGGTCAGTGTAGGTGCGCCTCATCATCACTACGTCGTTTTTTCATGGCATACACTCACATGCTTTAAGGTCCCAACAGGATGAAACCCTAATTTCATGTAATCAGATTTAGGAGTCGATCATTTACAATAAGTCTGAATAGAAAAAGATCATGATTCATTTGATTTCTTGTTTAGTTCAAAATTTTAAAAACACGCGAAAAAATACAGTGTCTGATCTGGCGTCTCATAGTACAAGGGAGAAACAAACATTTTGTTATCCTTAAGCCTCAAAATCGGTCTTCCTACTCTAGGTCTTGTGTTGACGTGTCCCTCCCGCCTCCACCTCCTTATCCACCTGCAGACGGTCGTCACACTGGTGCCTATCTCTCGTGCTATGGTGCGGGTAGGGACGCCATCCACCCACATCCACACCACCTTGACGCGTTCAGCCAAGGTCGTAGGTTTGGACTTATATCGCCCATCCATAATCCTGCTTGGATATACAAAACATTTATCTAGTGCCACAGGTTCTCCAATGCCGGAGACAAATATATTATCCTTTATTTAGCCTTTTTCGTGCATCAAAATCATTGATATATATATATATATATATATATATATATATATATATATGTACAATGGCATATATATATATATATATATATATATATATATATATATATATATATATATATATATATATTTTTTTTTTTTTTTTTTTTTTATACTTTGTCGCTGTCTCCCGCGTTTGCGAGGTAGCGCAAGGAAACAGACGAAAGAAATGGCCCAACCCCCCCCATACACATGTACATACACACGTCCACACACGCAAATATACATACCTACACAGCTTTCCATGGTTTACCCCAGACGCTTCACATGCCTTGATTCAATCCACTGACAGCACGTCAACCCCTGTATACCACATCGCTCCAATTCACTCTGTTCCTTGCCCTCCTCTCACCCTCCTGCATGTTCAGGCCCCGATCACACAAAATCCTTTTCACTCCATCTTTCCACCTCCAATTTGGTCTCCCTCTTCTCCTCGTTCCCTCCACCTCCGACACATATATCCTCTTGGTCAACCTTTCCTCACTCATTCTCTCCATGTGCCCAAACCATTTCAAAACACCCTCTTCTGCTCTCTCAACCACGCTCTTTTTATTTCCACACATCTCTCTTACCCTTACGTTACTTACTCGATCAAACCACCTCACACCACACATTGTCCTCAAACATCTCATTTCCAGCACATCCATCCTCCTGCGCACAACTCTATCCATAGCCCACGCCTCGCAACCATACAACATTGTTGGAACTACTATTCCTTCAAACATACCCATTTTTGCTTTCCGGGATAATGTTCTCGACTTCCACACATTTTTCAAGGCTCCCAAAATTTTCGCCCCCTCCCCCACCCTATGATCCACTTCCGCTTCCATGGTTCCATCCGCTGACAGATCCACTCCCAGATATCTAGAACACTTCACTTCCTCCAGTTTTTCACCATTCAAACTCACCTCCCAATTGACTTGACCCTCAACCCTACTGTACCTAATAACCTTGCTCTTATTCACATTCACTCTTAACTTTCTTCTTCCACACACTTTACCAAACTCCGTCACCAGCTTCTGCAATTTCTCACATGAATCAGCCACCAGCGCTGTATCATCAGCGAACAACAACTGACTCACTTCCCAAGCTCTCTCATCCCC
This sequence comes from Panulirus ornatus, assembly GCF_036320965.1. Classification (NCBI taxonomy): domain Eukaryota; kingdom Metazoa; phylum Arthropoda; class Malacostraca; order Decapoda; family Palinuridae; genus Panulirus; species Panulirus ornatus. The sequence goes on along the minus strand of NC_092239.1, from coordinate 47,189,286 downwards.
AACAGACTTCATACTTGCCCCTCTTTCCAAAACTCTTGCATTTACCTCCCTAACAACCCCATCCATAAACAAATTAAACAACCATGGAGACATCACACACCCCTGCCGCAAACCTACATTCACTGAGAACCAATCACTTTCCTCTCTTCCTACACGTACACATGCCTTACATCCTCGATAAAAACTTTTCACTGCTTCTAACAACTTGCCTCCCACACCATATATTCTTAATACCTTCCACAGAGCATCTCTATCAACTCTATCATATGCCTTCTCCAGATCCATAAATGCTACATACAAATCCATTTGCTTTTCTAAGTATTTCTCACATACATTCTTCAAAGCAAACACCTGATCCACACATCCTCTACCACTTCTGAAACCACACTGCTCTTCCCCAATCTGATGCTCTGTACATGCCTTCACCCTCTCAATCAATACCCTCTCATATAATTTACCAGGAATACTCAACAAACTTATACCTCTGTAATTTGAGCACTCACTCTTATCCCCTTTGCCTTTGTACAATGGCACTATGCACGCATTCCGCCAATCCTCAGGCACCTCACCATGAGTCATACATACATTAAATAACCTTACCAACCAGTCAACAATACAGTCACCCCCTTTTTTAATAAATTCCACTGCAATACCATCCAAACCTGCTGCCTTGCCGGCTTTCATCTTCCGCAAAGCTTTCACTACCTCTTCTCTGTTTACCAAATCATTTTCCCTAACCCTCTCACTTTGCACACCACCTCGACCCAAACACCCTATATCTGCCACTCTGTCATCAGACACATTCAACAAACCTTCAAAATACTCATTCCATCTCCTTCTCACATCACCACTACTTGTTATCACCTTCCCATTTACGCCCTTCACCGAAGTTCCCATTTGCTCCCTTGTCTTACGCACCCTATTTACCTCCTTCCAGAACATCTTTTTATTCTCCCTAAAATTTACTGATAGTCTCTCACCCCAACTCTCATTTGCCCTTTTTTCACCTCTTGCACCTTTCTCTTGACCTCCTGTCTCTTTCTTTTATACTTCTCCCACTCAATTGCATTTTTTCCCTGCAAAAATCGTCCAAATGCCTCTCTCTTCTCTTTCACTAATACTCTTACTTCTTCATCCCACCACTCACTACCCTTTCTAAACAGCCCACCTCCCACTCTTCTCATGCCACAAGCATCTTTTGCGCAATCCATCACTGATTCCCTAAATACATCCCATTCCTCCCCCACTCCCCTTACTTCCATTGTTCTCACCTTTTTCCATTTTGTACACAGTCTCTCCTGATACTTCTTCACACAGGTCTCCTTCCCAAGCTCACTTACTCTCACCACCTTCTTCACCCCAACATTCACTCTTCTTTTCTGAAAACCCATACTAATCTTCACCTTAGCCTCCACAAGATAATGATCAGACATCCCTCCAGTTGCACCTCTCAGCACATTGACATCCAAAAGTCTCTCTTTCGCACGCCTGTCCATTAACACGTAATCCAATAACGCTCTCTGGCCATCTCTCCTACTTACATAAGTATACTTATGTATATCTCGCTTTTTAAACCAGGTATTCCCAATCATCAGTCCTTTTTCAGCACATAAATCTACAAGCTCTTCACCATTTCCATTTACAACACTGAACACCCCATGCATACCAATTATTCCCTCAACTGCCACATTACTCACCTTTGCATTCAAATCACCCATCACTATAACCCGGTCTCGTGCCTCAAAACCGCTAACACACTCATTTAGCTGCTCCCAAAACACTTGCCTCTCATGATCTTTCTTCTCATGCCCAGGTGCATATGCACCAATAATCACCCACCTCTCTCCATCAACTTTCAATTTTACCCATATTAATCGAGAATTTACTTTCTTACATTCTATGACATACTCCCACAACTCCTGTTTCAGGAGTATTGCTACTCCTTCCCTTGCTCTTGTCCTCTCACTAACCCCTGACGTCACTCCCCAGACATTTCCAAACCACTCTTCCCCTTTACCCTTGAGCTTCGTTTCACTCAGAGCCAAAACATCCAGGTTCCTTTCCTCAAACATACTACCTATCTCTCCTTTTTTCACATCTTGGTTACATCCACACACATTTAGGCACCCCACTCTGAGCCTTCGAGGAGGATGAGCACTCCCCGCGTGACTCCTTCTTCTGTTTCCCATTTTAGAAAGTTAATACAAGGAGGGGAGGATTTCCGGACCCCCGCTCCCGTCCCCTCTAGTCGCTTTCTACGACACGCGAGGAATACGTGGGAAGTATTCTTTCACCCCTATCCCCAGGGATAATATACATATATATACACACACCCACACACACACACACACACACACACACACGCACACACACACACACACACACGCACATACATATATATACATATGAAAAATGTAAGAAACAATTTAGAAAAGAAACTTTTAGCTTGAAATGAATGAAAAAATATATATATATATATATATATATATATATATATATATATATATATATATATATATATACATATATATATATATATATATATATATATATTTGTACAATGGCACTATGCAAGCATTCCGCCAATCCTCAGGCACCTTACCATGAATCATACATACATTAAATAACCTTACCAACCAATCAACAATACAGTCACCCCCTTTTTTGATAAATTCCACTGCAATACCATCCAAACCTGCTGCTTTGCCGGCTTTCATCTTCCGTAAAGCTTTTACTACCTCTTCTCTATTTACCAAATCATTTTCCCTAACCCTCTCACTTTGCACACCACCTCGACCAAAACACCCTATATCTGCCACTCTATCATCAAACACATTCAACAAACCTTCAAAATACTCACTCCATCTCCTTCTCCCATCGCCACTACTTGTTATCACCTCCCCATTAGCCCCCTTCACTGAAATTCCCATTTGCTCCCTTGTTTTACGTACTTTATTTACCTCCTTCCAAAACATCTTTTTCTTCTCCCTGAAATTTAATAATACTCACTCACACCAACTCTCATTTGCCCGCTTTTTCACCTCTTGCACCTTTCTCTTGAACTCCTGTTTCTTTCTTTTATACCTCTCCCACTCATTTGCATTTTTTCCCTCTTCCTTTTTCTATCTTCTCTTTCACTAATAATCTTACTTCTTCATCCAACCACTCACCACCTTTTCTAATCAAGCCACCTCCCACGCTTCTCATGCCACAAGTATCTTTTGCGCAAGTCATCACTACTTCCTTAATTACATCCCATTACTCCCCCACTCCCCTTACCTCCTTTGTTCTCACCTTTTCCAATCTGTACTCAGTCTCTCCTGATACTTCCTCACACAAGTCTCCTTCCCAAGCTCACTTACTCTCATCACTCTCTTCACCCCAACATTCTCTCTTCTTTTCTGAAAACCCCTACAAATCTTCACCTTCGCCTCCAAAAAGTCTCTCTTTCGTGCGTCTATCAATCAACACGTAATCCGATAACGCTCTCTGGCCATCTCTCCTACTTACATACGTATACTTATGTATATCTCGCTTTTTAAAACAGGTATTCCCAATCACCAGTCCTTTTTCAGCACATATATCTACAAGCTCTTCACCATTTCCATTTACAACACTGAACATTCCATGTATACCAATTATTCCCTCAACTGCTACATTACTCACCTTGGCATTCAAATCAGCCATCACTATAACCCGGTCTTGTGCATCAAAACCACTAACACATTCAATCAGCTGCTCCCAAAACACTTGCCTCTCATGAACTTTCTTCTCATGCCCAGGTGCATATGCACAAATCATCACCCATCTCTCTCCATCAACTTTCAGTTTTACACATATCAATCTATAATGTACTTTCTTACACTCTATCATATACTCCCACAACTCCTGATTCAGGAGTAGTGCTACTCCTTCCCTTGCTCTTGTCCTCTCACTAACCCCTGACTTTACTTCCAAGACATTCCCAAACCACTTTTCCCCTTTACCCTTTAGCTTCGTTTCACCCAGAGCCAAAACATCCAGGTTCCTTTCCTCAAACATACTACCTATCTCTCCTTTTTTCTAATCTTGGTTACATCCACACACATTTAGACACCCCAATCTGAGCCTTCGAGGAGGATGAGCACTCCTCGCGTGACTCCTTCTTCTGTTTCCCCTTTTAGAAAGTTAAAATACAAGTAGGGGAGAATTTCTAGCCCCCCGCTCCCGTCCCCTTTAGTCGCCTTCTACGACACGTGAGGAATGCGTGGGAAGTATTCTTTCTCCCTTATCCCCAGGGATGAAGTGGTAGAGGATGTGTGGATTAGGTGTTTGCTCTGAAGAATGTATGTGAGAAATACTTAAAAAAGCAAATGGATTTGTATGTAGCATTTATGGATCTGGAGAAGGCATATGATAGAGTTGATAGAGATGCTCTGTAGAAGGTATTAAGAATATATGGTGTTGGAGGCAAGTTGTTAGAAGCAGTGAAAAATTTTTATCGAGGATGTAAGGCATGTGTACGTGTAGGAAGAGAGGAAAGTGATTGGTTCTCAGTGAATGTATGTTTGCGGCAGGGGTGTGTGATGTCTCCATGGTTGTTTAATTTGTTTATGGATGGGGTTGTTAGGGAGGTGAATGCAAGAGTTTTGGAAAGAGGGGCAAGTATGAAGTCTGTTGTGGATGGGAGAGCTTGGGAAGTGAGTCAGTTGCTGTTCGCTGATGATACAGTGCTGGTGGCTGACTCATGTGAGAAACTGCAGAAGCTGGTGACTGAGTTTGGTAAAGTGTGTGAAAGAAGAAAGTTAAGGGTAAATGTGAATAAGAGCAAGGTTATTAGGTACAGTAGGGTTGAGGGTCAAGTCAATTGGGAGGTAAGTTTGAATGGAGAAAAACTGGAGGAAGTAAAGTCTTTTAGATATCTGGGAGTGGATCTGGCAGCGGATGGAACCATGGAAGCGGAAGTGGATCATAGGGTGGGGGAGGGGGCGAAAATCCTGGGAGCCTTGAAGAATGTGTGGAAGTCGAGAACATTATCTCGGAAAGCAAAAATGGGTATGTTTGAAGGAATAGTGTTACAACAATGTTGTATGGTTCCGACGCGTGGGCTATGGATAGAGTTGTGCACAGGAGGGTGGATGTGCTGGAAATGAGATGTTTGAGGACAATGTGTGGTGTGAGGTGGTTTGATCGAGTAAGTAACGTAAGGGTAAGAGAGATGTGTTGAAATAAAAAGAGCGTGGTTGAGAGAGCAGAAGAGGGTGTTTTGAAGTGGTTTGGGCACATGGAGAGAATGAGTGAGGAAAGATTGACCAAGAGGATATATGTGTCGGAGGTGGAGGGAACGAGGAGAAGTGGGAGACCAAATTGGAGGTGGAAAGATGGAGTGAAAAAGATTTTGTGTGATCGGGGCCTGAACATGCAGGAGGGTGAAAGGAGGGCAAAGAATAGAGGGATCGATGTGGTATACCGGGGTTAACGTGCTCTCAGTGGATTGAATCAGGGCATGTGAAGCGTCTGGGGTAAACCATGGAAAGCTGTGTAGGTATGTATATTTGCGTGTGTGGACGTATGTATATACATGTGTATTGGGGTGGGTTAGGCCATTTCTTTCGTCTGTTTCCTTGCGCTACCTCGCAAACGCGGGAGACAGCGACAAAGCAAAAAAACAAAAAAAAAAAATATATATATATATATATATATATATATATATATATATATATATATATATATATATATATATATATATATATATATATATATATATATATATATATAAATATATATATATATATATATATATATATATATATATATATATATATATATATATATATATATATATATATATATAAATATATATATATATATATATATATATATATATATATATATATATATATATATATATATATATTTATATATATATATATATATATATATATATATATATATATATATATATATATATATATATATATATATATATATATATATATATATATATATATATATATATATATGTATATATACATATATATATATATATATATATATATACAGACACAGACACATATGCTTATATACACATGTACATAATTCATACTGTCTCACTTTATTTATTCCTATCGCTACCTCGCCACACATGAAATAACAACCGCCTTCCCGCTGATATGTGAGAGGTAGCGCTAGGAAAAGTCAACAAAGGCCCCATTCGTTCACACTCAGTGTCTAGATGTCATATAATAGTTCACAAAACCACAGCTCCCTCTCCACATCCAGGCCCCACAAAACTTTCCATGGTTTACCACAAACCTTCACATACTCTGGTTCAACCCACTGACTGCACGTCGACCCCTATATACCACATCGTTCCACTTCACTCTATTCCTAACACGCCTTTCACCCTATTGCATGGTCAGGCCCCTATCACTCAAAATCCTTTTCACTCCATCTATCCACCTCACACCACATTTTGTCCTCAAACATCTCATTTCCATCACATCTACCCTCCTCCGCACAACTGCATCCATAGTCCACGCCTCGGAACCATATAACATTGTTGGAACCAGTATTCCTTCAAACATAGCCATTTTTGCTTTCGAAGATAATGTTCTCGACTTCCACACATTCTTCAACGCTACCAGAATTTTCGCCCCCTCCCCCACCCTAAGATTCACTTTAGCTTCCATGGTTCCATCCGCTGCCAAATACACTCCCAGATATCTAAAACACTTCACTTCCTCCAGTTTTTCTCCATTTAATATTACCTCCCAATTGACTTGACCCTCAACCCTATTGTACCTAATAACCTTCCTCTTATTCACATTTACTCTCAACTTTCTTCTTTCACACACTTTACCAAACTCAGTCATCAGATTCTGCAGTTTCTCACATGAAACAGACATCCTTTACCACTTCTGAAACCACACTGCTCTTCCCCAATCTGATGCTCCGTACATGCCTTCTCCCTCTTAGTCAATATCCTCCCATATAATTTCATTGGAATAGTCAACGAACTTATACCTCTGTAATTTGAGCACTCACTTTTATCTCCTTTGCCTTTGTACAATGGCACTATGCAAGCAATCCGCCAATCCTCAGGAAACTCACCATGAGTTATACATACTTTAAATAACATTACCAACCAGTCAACAATACAATAACCCCCTTTCTTTATATAAATTCCACTGCAACACCACCCAAACCCTCTGCCTTGCCGGCTTTCATCTTCCGCAAAGCTTTTACAACCTCTTCTCTGTATACCAAAACATTTTCCCTAACCCTCTCACTTTGCAAACTACCTTGTCGAAAACACCCTATATCTGCCACTCTATCATGACACACATTCAACAAACCTTGAAAATATTCACTCCATCTCCTTCTCACGTCACCACTACTTGTTATCAGCTCCACATTCGCCCCCATCACTGAAGTTCCTATTTGGTTCCAGGTATTACGTACTTTATTTACCTCCTTCCAAAACATCTTTTTATTCTCCCTAAAATTTAATGATTCTCTCTCACGCCAACTCTCATTTGCTCTCTTTTTCACATCTTCCACCTTTCTCTTGAACTGCTGCGTCTTTCTTTTATACATCTACTACTCATATGCATTATTTCCCTGCAAAAATCGTCCAAATGCCTCTCTCTTCTCTTTCACTAATAATCTTACCTCTTTATCCCACCTCTCACTACTCTTTCTAATCTGCCCACTTCCCACGCTTTTCATGCCACAAACATCTTTTGCGCAAGCCTCACTACTTCCTTAATTACATAACATTACTCCCCCACTCCCCTTCTGTCCTTTGTTCTCACCTTTTTCCATTCTGTACTCAGTCTCTCCTGGTACTTCCTCACACAAGTCTCCTTCCCAATTCACTTACTTTCACCACTGTTTTCACCCCAACATTATCTCTTCTTTTCTGAAAACCTCTATAAATCTTCACCTTCGCCTCCACAAGATAATGATAAGACATTCCTCCCGTAGCACCTCTCAATATATTAACATCCATAAGTCTCTCTTTCGTGCGCCTATCAATAAACACGTAAACAAATAACGCTCTCTGGCCATCTCTCCTCCTTACATACGTATACTTATTTATATCTCTCTTTTTAAACCAGGTATTTCCAATCACCAGTCCTTTTTCAGCACATCAATCTACAAGCTCTTCACCATTTCCATTTACAACACTGAACACATGAACACCTGGATGTTTTAGCTCAGAGTGAAACGAAGCTCAAGGGTAAATGGGAAGAGTGGTTTGGGAATGTCTTGGGAGTAATATCAGGGGTTAGTGAGTTAGTATATATATATATATATATATATATATATATATATGTATTGGAAATGATCATAATTTTGCGCGTGATCAGGATATTCCTATGAGTCCAGGGGGAAAATGAAACACGAAAAGTTCCAAGTGCACTTTCGTGTAATAATCACATCATCAGGGGAGACACAAAAGAGGAATATAAGAGTCAGTTGATATACATCGAAGAGACGAAGCTAGGACGCCATTTGGTAAACATGTGATTGTCGATTGGACAATCACATGTTTACCAAGCTTTGCGGAAGATAAAAGCCGGCAAAGCAGCAGGTTTGGATGGTATTGCAGTGGAATTTATTAAAAAAGGGGGTGACTGTATTGTTGACTGGTTGGTAAGGTTATTTAATGTATGTGTGACTCACGGTGAGGTACCTGAGGATTGGCGGAATGCGTGCATAGTGCCATTGTACAAAGGCAAAGGGGATAAGAGTGAGTGCTCAAATTACAGAGGTATAAGTTTGTTGAGTATTCCTGGTAAATCATATGGGAGGGTATTGATTGAGAGGGTGAAAGCGTGTACAGAGCATCAGATTGGGGAAAAGCAGTGTGGTTTCAGAAGTGGTAGAGGATGTGTGGATCAGGTGTTTGCTTTGAAGAATGTATGTGAGAAATACTTAGAAAAGCAAATGGATTTGTATGTAGCATTTATGGATCTGGAGAAGGCATATGATAGAGTTGATAGAGATGCTCTGTGGAAGGTATTAAGAATATATGGTGTGGGAGGCAAGTTGTTAGAAGCAGTGAAAAGTTTTTATCGAGGATGTAAGGCATGTGTACGTGTAGGAAGAGAGGAAAGTGATTGGTTCTCAGTGAATGTAGGTTTTCGGCAGGGGTGTGTGATATCTCCATGGGAATATATATATATATATATATTATTTATATATATATATATATATATATATATATATATATATATATATATATATATATATATATATATATATATATATATATATATTATTTTTTCTATTATTTTGCTTTGTCGCTGTCTCCCGCGTTTGCGAGGTAGCGCAAGGAAACAGACGAAAGAAATGGCCAAACCCACCCCCATACACATGTACATACACACACGTCCACACATGCAAATATACATACCTATACATCTCAATGTACACATATATATAAACACAGACACATACATATATACATATGCACACAATTCACATTGTCTGCCTTTATTCATCCCCATCGCCAACTCGCCACACATGGAATACCATCCCCCACCCCCTCATGTGTGCGGGGTAGCGCTAGGAAGACAACAAAGGCCTCATTCGTTCACACTCAGTCTCTAGCTGTCATGCAATAATGCCCGAAACCGCAGCTCCCTTTCCACATCCAGGCCCCACACAGCTATCCATGGTTTACCCCAGACGCTTCACATGCAATCATTCAATCCATTGACAGCACGTCAACCCCGGTATAGGATATCGTTCCAATTCACTCTATTCCTTGACCGCCTTTCACCCTCCAGCATGTTCAGGCCCCGATCGCTCAAAATCTTTTTCACTCCTTCTTTCCACCTCCAATTTGGTCTCCCACTTCTCCTAGTTCCCTCCACCTCTGACACATATATCCTCTTGGTCAATCTTTCCTCACTCATTCTCTCCAAGTGCGCAAACCATTTCAAAACACCTTCTTCTGCTCTCTCAACCACGCTCTTTTTATTTCCAAACATCTCTCTTACTCTTACATTACTTACTCGATCAAACCACCTCACACCACACATTGTCCTCAAACATCTCATTTTCAGCACATCCACGCTCCTGCGCACAACTCTATCCATAGTCCGCGTCTCGCAACCATACAACATTGTTGGAACCACTATTCCTTCAAACATACACATTTTTGTTTTCCGAGATAATGTTCTCGACATCCACACATTCTTCAAGGCTCCCAGGATTTTTGCCCGCTCCCCCACCCTATGATTCACTTCCGCTTCCATGGTACCATCCGCTGCCAGATCCACTCCCAGATATCTAAAACACTTTACTTCCTCCAGTTTTTTTCCATTCAAACTTACCTCACAATCAACTTGACCCTCAACCTTACTGTACCTAATAACCTTGCTCTTATTCACATTTACTCTTAACTTTCTTCTTCCACACACTTTACCAAACTCAGTCACCAGCTTCTGCAGTTTCTCATATGAATCAGCCACCAGCGCTGTATCATCAGCGAACAACAACTGACTCACTTCCCAAGCTCTCTTATCCACAATAGACTTAATTCTTGCCCCTCTTTCCAAAACACTTGCATTCACCTCCCTAACAACCCCATCCATAAACAAATTAAACAACCATGGAGATATCACACAACCCTGCCGTAAACCTACATTCACTGAGAACCAATCACTTTCCTCTCTTCCTAGACGTAAACATGCCTTACATCCTCGATAAAAACTTTTCACTGCTTCTAACAACTTGCCACCCGCACCATATCCCCTGGTAAATATATATATATATATATATATATATATATATATATATATATATATATATATATATATATATATATATATATATATATATATATATATATATATATATATATATATATATATATATATATATATATATATATATATATATATATATATATATATATATATATA
>NC_092239.1:47054337-47178267 GCF_036320965.1 Panulirus ornatus | reverse complement strand
CCCTGCCGCAAACCTATATTCACTGAGAACCAATCACTTTCCTCTCTTCCTACACGTACACATGCCTTACATCCTCGATAAAAACTTTTTACTGCTTCTAACAACTTTCCTCCCACACCATATATTCTTAATACCTTCCACAGAGCATCTCTATCAACTCTATCATATGCCTTCTCCAGATCCATATATATATATATATATATATATATATATATATATATATATATATATATATATATATATATATATATATATATATATATATATATATATATATATATATATATATATATATATACACATGTACGTAATTCATTCTGTCTTCCTTTATTCATTTCCATCGCCACCTCGCCACACATGTAATAACAACCCCCAAACCCCTCACGTGCACGAGGTAGTGCTAGGAAGACAACAAAGGCCCCATTTGTTCACACACAGTCTCTAGCTGTCATGAAATAATGCACCAAAACCACAGCTCCCTTTCCACATCCAGGCCTCACAGAACTTTCCATGGTTTACCGCAGACGATTCACATGCCCTGGTTCAATCCATTGACAGCATATCGACCCCGGTATACCACATCGTTCAAATTCACTCTATTCTTTACACGCCTTTCACCCTCCTGCATGTTCAGGAACCGATAACTCAAAATCTTTTTCACTTCATCTTTCCACCTCCAATTAGGTCTCCCACTTCTCCTCGTTCCCTCCACCTCTGACACATATATCCTCTTGGACAATGTTTCCTCACTCATTCTCTTCATGTGAACAAAACCTTTCAAAATAACCTCTTCTGCTCTCTCAACTACACTCCTTTTCTTACCACACATCTCTGTTACCCTATTATTACTTACTTGATCAAACAGCCTAACACCACATACTTTCCTCAAACATCTCATTTCCAGCACATCCACTTTCCTGCACACAACTCTATTCATAGACCACGCCACGCAACCATAAAACATTGTTGGAACCACTATTCCTTCAAACATACCCATTTTTGCGGTCCGAGATAATGTTCTCAACTTTCACACATTCTTCAAAGCTCCCAGAACTTTCGCCCCCTGCCCCACCGTATGATTCACTTTCGCTTCCATGGTTCCATCCGCTGCCAAATCCACTCCCAGATATCACTTCCTCCAGCTTTTATCCATTCAAACTTACCTCCTAATTGACTTGACCCTCAACATTACTGAACCTAATATCCTTGCTATTATTTACATCTATTCTCAACTTTCTTCTTTCACACACTTTACCAAATTCAGTCACCAGCTTCTGCAGTTCCTCACATGAATCAGCCACCAGCGCTGTATCATCAGCGAACAACAACTGACTCAATTCCCAAGCTCTCATTCACAACAGACTGCATACTTGCCCGTCTTTCCAAAACTCTTCCATTCACCTCCCTAACAACCCCATCCATAAACAAATTAAGCAACCATGGAGACATCACACAGCCCTGTCGCAAAACAACATTCACTGAGAACCTATCACTTTCCTCTCTTGCTACACGTACACATGCCTTACATCCTCGATAAAAACTTTTCACTGCTTCTAACAATTTGCCTCCCACACCATATATTCTTAATACCTTCGACATAGCATCTCTATCAACTCTGTCATAAGCCTTCTCCAGATCCATAAATACTATGTACAAATCCATTTGCCTTTCTAACTATTTCTCACATACATTCTTCAAAGGAAACACCTGATCCACACATCCTCTACCACATCTGAAACCACACTTCTCCCCAATCTGATGCTCTCACCCTTTTAATCAATACCCTCCCATGTAATTTACCAGGATTACTTAACAAACTTATACCTCTAGAATTTGAGCACTCACTCCTATCCACTTTGCCTTTGTACAATGGCACTATGCAAGCATTCCGCCAATCCTCAGGCACCTCATCATGAATCATAAATACATTAATTAACCTTACCAACCAGTCAACAATACAGTCACCCCCTTTCTTAATAAATTCCACTGCAATACCAACCAAACCAGCTGCCTTGCCGGCTTTCATCTTATGCAAAGCTTTTACTACCTCTTCTTTTTTTACCAAATCATTTTCCCCAACCCTCTCACTTTGCACACCACCTCGAACAAAACACCCTATATCTGCCACTCCATCATCAAACACCTTCAAATAACCTTAAAAGTACTCACTCCATCTTCTCACATCACAACTACTTGTTATCACCTCCCCATTAGCCCCCTTCACTGAAGTTCCCATTTGTTCCCTTGTCTTACGCATATTATTTACCTCCTTCCAAAAGATCTTTTATTCTCCCTAAAATTTAATGATACTCTCTCACCCAACTCTCACTTGCCCTCTTTTTCACCTCTTCCACCTTCCTCTTGACCTCCTGCCTCTTTCTTTTCTACATCTAACAATCATTTGCGTGATTTCCCTGCAAAAATCGTCCAAATGCCTCTCTCTTCTCTTTCAATGATAATCTTACTTCTTCATCCCACCACTCACTATGCTTTTAATCTATCCAACGCCCACGCTTCTAATGCCACAAGCATCTTTTACGCAGGCCATCACTGCTTCCCTAAATACATTCCATTCCTCCCCCACTGACTTTTCCTTCCTCCTTCTTCCATTCGTACCCAGTCTCTCCTGGTACTTCCTCACACAAGTCTCCTTCTCAAGCTCATTTACTCAAACCACTCTCTTCACCCCAACATTCTCTCTTCTATTCTGAAAAACTCTACAAATCTTAACCTTAGCCTCCACAAGATAATGAATAGACATCCCTCCAGTTGCACCTCTCAGCACATTTACATCCAAAAGTTTCTCTTTCGTGCGCCTATCAATTAATACGTAATCCAATAACGCTCTCTGGCCATCTCTCCTACTTACATACGTATACTTATGTATATCTCTCTTTTTAAACCAGGTATTCCCAATCACAGGTCCTTTCTCAGCAAATAAATCTACAAGCTCTTCCGCATTTACATTTACAACACTGAACACCCCATGTATGCAAATTATTCCCTCAACTGCCACATTACTCACCTTTGCATTCAAATCACCCATCACTGTAACCCGGTTCGTGCATCAAAACCACTAACACACTCATTCAGCTGCTCTCAAATCACTTGCCTCGTATGAGCTTTCTTCTCATGCCCAGGTGCATATGCATCAATAATCACCCATCTCTCTCCGTCAACTTTCAGTTTTCCCATATCAATCTTTCTTACACTCTATCACATACTCCCACCACTCCTGTTTCATAAGTATTGCTACTCCTTCCCTTGCTCTTGTCCTCTCACTAACTCTTGACTTTACTCCTAAGACATTCATAAATAACTCTTCCTCTTTACCCTTGAGCTTCGTTTCCCTCAGAGTCAAATCATCCAGGTTCCTTTCCTCAAACGTACGACCAATATATATATATATATATATATATATATATATATATATATATATATATATATATATATATATATATATATATATATATATATATATATATATATATATATATATATATATATTATTATTTTTATTATTATTATTATCATTATGCTTTGTCGGTGTCTCCCGCGTTTTCGAGGTAACGCAAGGAAACAGACGAAAGAAATGGCCCAACCCACCACCAATACACAAGTATACATATACACGTCCACACACGCAAATATACATACCCATACATCTCAATGTACACATATATGTACTCACACAGACACATACATATATACATACGCACACAATTCACAATATCTGCCTTTATTCACTCCCATCGCCACCTCGCCACATATGGAATAACATCCCCCTCCCCCTTCATGTGTGCGAGGTAGCGCTAGGAAAAGACAACAAAGGCTCCATTCGTTCACACTCAGTCTCTACCTGTCATGCAATAATGCCCTAAACCACAGCTCCCTTTCCACATCCAGGCTCCACAGAACTTTACATGGTTTACCCCAGACGCTTCACATACCCTGATTCAATCCATAGACCGAACGTCGACCCCGGTATACCAAATCGATCCAATTCACTCTATTCCTTGCCCGCCTTTCACCCTCCTGCATGTTCAGGCCCCGATCACTCAAAATGTTTTTCACTCCATCTTTCCACCTCCAATTTGGTTTCCCACTTCTCCTCGTTCCCTACACCTCCGACACATATATCCTCTTGGTCAATCTTTCCTCACTCATTCTCTCCATGTGACCAAACAATTTCAAAACACCCTCTTCCGCTCTCTCAACCACGCTTTCTTTATTTCTACACATCTCTCTTACCCGTACATTACTTACTCGATCAAACCACCTCACACCACATATTGTCCTCAAACATCTCATTTCCAGCACATCCATCCTCCTAAGCACAACTCTATCCATAGCCCACACCTCGCAACCATACAACATTGTTGGAACCACTATTCCTTCAAACATAGCCATTTTTGCTTTCCGAGATAACGTTCCCGACTCTCACACATTCTTCAAGGATCCCAGGATTTTCTCACCCTCCCCCACCCTATGATTCACTTCCGCTTCCATGGTTCCATCCGCTGCCAGATCCACTTCCATATATCTAAAACACTTTACTTCCTCCAGTTTTTCTAGATTCAAACTTACCTCCCAATTGACTTGACCCTCAACCTACTGTGCCTATTAACCTTGCTCCCATACCCAGTAACTCTTAACTTTCTTCTTTCACACACTTTACCAGACTCAGTCACCAGCAGCTGCAGTTTCTCACATGAATCAGCCACCAGCGCTGTATCATCAGCGAACAACAAGTTACTCACTTCCCAAGCTCTCTCATCCCCAACAGACTTCATACTTGCCACTCTTTCCAAAACTCTTGCATTCACCTCTCTAACAACCCCATCCAAAAATAAATTAAACACCCATAGAGACTTCACACACCCCTGCCGCAAACCTACATTCACTGGGAACCAATCACTTTCCTCTCTTTCTACACGTACACATGCCTTACATCCTCGACACCAACTTTTCACTACTTCTAACAACATGCCTCCTACACCATATATTCTTAGTACCTTTCACAGAGCATCTCTATCAACACTATCATATGCCTTCTCCAGATCCATAAATGCTACATACAAATCCATTTGCTTTTCGAAGTATTTCTCACATACATTCTTCAAAGCAAACACCTGATCCACACATCCTCTACCACTTCAAAAACCACACTGCTCTTCTCCAATTTGATGCTCTGTACATGCCTTCACCCTCTCAATCAATACCCTCCCATATAATTTAACAGGAATACTCAACAAATTTATACCTCTGTAATTTGAGCACTCACTCTTATCCCCTTTGCCTTTGTACAGTGGGACTATGCACGCATTCCGCCAATCCTCAGGCACCTCACCATGAATGATACATACATTAAATAACCTTACGAACCAGTGTACTATACAGTCACACGCTTTTTTAATAAATTGCACCAGCACATATATATATATATATATATATATATATATATATATATATATATATATATATATATATATATATATATATATATATATATATATATATATATATATATATATATATATATTTTTTTTTTTTTTTTCTTTTCTTTTCTTTCATACTATTCGCCATTTCCCGCATTAGCGAGGTAGCATTAAGAACAGAGGACTGGGCCTTTTTTGGAATATCCTCACTTGGCCCCCTCTGTTCCTTCTTTTGGAAAATTAAAAAATAAAAAAAAAAAAAAAAACGAGAGGGGAGGATCTCCCGCCCCCCGCTCCCTCCCCTTTTAGTCGCCTTCTACGACAAGCAGGGAATACGTGGTAAGTATTCTTAATCCCCTATCCCTCTTTCCAAAACTCTTGCATTCACCTCCCTAACAACCCTATCCATAAAGAAATTAAACAACCATGGAGACATCACACACCCCTGCCGCAAACCTACATTTACTGAGAACCAATCACTTTCCTCTATTCCTATACGTACACATGCCTTACATCCTCGATAAAAAAACTTTTCACTGCTTCTAACAACTTGCCTCCCACACCATATATTCTTAATACCTTCCACAGAGCATCTCTATCAACTCTATCATATGCCTTCTCCAGATCAATAAATGCTACATACAAATCCGTTTGCTTTTCTAAGTATTTCTCACATACATTCTTCAAAGCAAACACCTGATCTACACATCCTCTACCACTTCTTAAACCACACTGCTCTTTCCCAATCTGATGCTCTGTACATGCCTTCACCCTCTCAATCAATACCCACCCATATAATTTACGAGGAATACTCAACAAACTTATACCTCTGTAATTTGAGCGCTCACTCATATCCCCTTTGCCTTTGTACAATAGCACTATGCACGCATTCCGCCAATCCTCAGGCACCTCACCATGAGTCATAAATACATTAAATGACCTTACCAACCAGTCAACAATACAGTCACCCCCTTTTTTAATAAATTCCACTGCAATACCATCCAAACCTGCTGCCTTGCCGTCTTTCATCTTCCGCAAAGCTTTTACTACCTCTTCTCTGTTTACCAAATCATTCTCCCTAACCCTCTCACTTTGCACACCACCTCGACCAAAACACCCTATATCTGCCACTCTATCATCAAATACATTCAACAAACCTTCAAAATACTCACTCCATCTCCTCACATCACCACTACTAGTTATCACCTCCCCATTTGCACCCTTCACTGAAGTTCTCATTTGCTCCCTTGTCTTACGCACTTTATTTATATGTTTATATATATACATACATATATATATATATATATATATATATATATATATATATATATATATATATATATATATATATATATATATAAATATATATATATATATATATATATATATATATATATATATATATATATATATATATATATATATATATATATATATATATATATATATATATATATATATATATGATGTCTCCATGGTTGTTTAATTTGTTTATGGATGGGGTTGTTAGGGAGGTGAATGCAAGAGTTTTGGAAAGAGGGGCAAGTATGAAGTCTGTTGGGGATGAGAGAGCTTGGGAAGTGAGTCAGTTGTTGTTCACTGATGAAACAGCGCTGGTGGCTGATTCATGTGAGAAACTGCAGAAGCTGGTGACTTAGTTTGGTAAAGTGTGTGAAAGAAGAAAGTTAAGAGTAAATGTGAATAAGAGCAGGGTTATTAGGTACAGTAGGGTTGAGGGTCAATTCAATTGGGAGATAAGTTTGAATGAAGAAAAACTGGAGGAAGTGAAGTGTTTTAGATATCTGGGAGTGGATCTGTCAGCGGATGGAACCATGGAAGCGGAAGTGGATCATAGGGTGGGGGAGGGGGCGAAAATTCTGGGAGCCTTGAAGAATGTGTGGAAGTCGAGAACATTATCTCGGAAAGCAAAAATGGGTATGTTTGAAGGAATAGTGGTTCCAACAACGTTGTATGGTTGCGAGGCGTGGACTATGGATAGAGTTGTGCGCAGGAGGATGGATGTGCTGGAAATGAGATGTTTGAGGACAATATGTGGTGTGAGGTGGTTTGATCGAGTAAGTAACGTAAGGGTAAGAGAGATGTGTGGAAATAAAAAGAGCGTGGTTGAGAGAGCAGAAGATGGTGTTTTGAAATGGTTTGGTCACATGGAGAGAATGAGTGAGTAAAGATTGACCAAGAGGATATATGTGTCGGAGGTGGAGGGAACGAGGAGAAGAGGGAGACCAAATTGGAGGTGGAAAGATGGAGTGAAAAAGATTTTGTGTGAGCGTTGCCTGAATATGCAGGAGGGTGAAAGGAGGGCAAGGAATAGAGTGAATTGGAGCGATGTGGTATACCGGGGTTGACGTGCTGTCAGTGGATTGAATCAAGGCATGTGTATGGGGGTGGGTTGGGCCATTTCTTTCGTCTGTTTCCTTGAGCTACCTCGCAACCGCGGGAGACAGCGACAAAAAAAAGAAAAAAAAAATATATATATATATATAAATACATACATATATATATATATATATATATATATATATATATATATATATATATATATATATATATATATATATATATATATATAAATATATATATATATATATATATATATATATATATATATATATATATATATATATATATATATTTATATATATATATATATATATATATATATATATATATATATATATATATATATATATATATATATATATATATATATATATATATGTATATATATATATATATTTCATTTATTTTGCTTTGTTGCCGTCTCCCGCATTAGCGAGGTAGCGCAATGAAACAGACGAAAGAATGGCCCAACCCGCCCACATACACATGTATATACATACGCGTCCACACACGCAAATATGCATACCTATACATCTCAATGTACACATATATATACACACACGGACGTATACCTATATACACATGTACATAATTCATACTGTCTGCCTTTATTTGTTCCTATCGCCACCTCGCCACACATGGAATAACAGCCCCCTCCCCCCTCAAGTGTCCGAGGTAGTGCAAGGAAAAGACACCAAAGGCCCCATTCGTTCACAATCAGTCTCTAGCTGTCATGTAATAATGCACCGAAACCAAAGCTCCCTTTCCACATCCAGGGCCCACAGAACTTTCCACGGTTTACCCCAGACGCTTCACATGCCTTGGTTCAATCCTTTGACAGCAGGTCGACCCCGGTATGCCACATCATTCCAATTCACTCTATTCCTTTTCGCCTTTCACCCTCCTGTATGTTCAGGCCCCGATCACTCAAGATCTTTTTCACTCCATCCTTCCACCTGCAATTTGGTCTCCCACTTCCCCTCGTTCCCTCCACCTTTGACACATATATCCTCTTGGTCAATCTTTCCTCACTCATTCTCTCCATGTGACCAAACCATTTCAAAACACCCTCTTCTTCTCTCTCAACCACACTCTTTTTATTTCCATACATCTCTCTTACCCGTACATTACTTGCTCGATCAAACCACCTCACACCACATATTGCCCTCAAGCATCTCATTTCCAGCACATCCATCCGCCTGAGCACAACTCTATCCATAGCCAACGCCTCGCAATCATACAACATTGTTGGAACCACTATTCCTTCAAACATACCCATTTTTGCTTTCCGAGATAATGTTCTCGGCTTCCAAACGTTCTTTAAGGCTCCCAAAATTATCGCACCCTCCCCCACCCAATGATTCACTTCCGCTTCCATGGTTCCATCCGCTTCTAGATCCACTCCCAGATATCTAAAACACTTTACTTCCTCCAGTTTTTCTTCATTCAAACTTACCTCCCAGTCGACTTGACCCTCAACGCTACTGTACCTAATAACCTTGCTCTTATTCACATTTACTCTTAACTTTCTTCTTTCACACACTTTACCAAACTCAGTCACCAGCTTCTGCAGTTTCTTACATGAATCAGCCACTAGCGCTCTATCATCAGCGAACAACAGCTGATGTCACATCCCAAGCTCTCTCATCCACAACAGACAGCATACTTGCCCCTCTTTCCAAAACTCTTGCATTCACCTCCCTAACAACCGCATTCATAAACAAATTAAAAAACCATGGAGACATCACACACCCCTGCCGCAAAGCTATATTCACTGAGAACAAATCACTTTCCTCTCTTCCTACACGTACACATGCCTTACATCCTCGATAAAAACTTTTCACTACTTCTAACAACTTGCCTCTTACACCATATATTCTTAAAACCTTCCACAGAGCATCTCTATCAACTCTATCATATGCCTTCTCGAGAACCATAAATGCTACAAACAAATCCATTTGTTTTTCTAAGTATTTCTCACGTACATTCTTCAAAGAAAACACCTGATCCACACATCCTCTACCACTTCTGAAACCACACTGCTCTTCCCCAAACTGATGCTCTGTACATGCCTTCACCCTCTCAATCAATACCCTCCCATATAATATATATATATATATATATATATATATATATATATATATATATATATATATATATATATATATATATATATATATATATATATATATATATATATATATACATATGGGAAGTGAATCAGTTGTTGTTCGCTGATGATACAGCGCTGGTGGCTGATTCATGTGAGAAACTGCAGAAGCTTGTGACTGAGTTTGGTAAAGTGTGTGAAAGAAGAAAGTTAAGAGTAAATGTGAATAAGAGCAAAGTTATTATGTACAGTAGGGTTGAGGGTCAAGTCAATTGGGAGGTAAGTTTGAATGGAGAAAAACTGGAAGAAGTAAAGTCTTTTAGATTTCTGGGAGTGGATCTGGCAGCGGATGGAACCATGGAAGCGGAAGTGAATCATAGGGTGGGGAAGGGGCGAAAATCCTGGGGGCCTTGAAGAATGTGTGGAAGTCTAGAACATTATCTCGGAAAGTAAAAATGGGTATATTTGAAGGAATAGTGGTTCCAGCAGTGTTGTATGGCTGCGAGGCGTGGGCTATGGATAGAGTTGTGCGCAGGAGGGTGGATGTGCTGGAAATGAGATGTTTGAGGACAGTGTGTGGTGTGAGGTGGTCTGATCGAGTAAGTAACGTAGGGGTAAGAGGGATGTGTGGAAATAAAAAGAGCGTGGTTGAGAGAGCAGAAGATGGTGTTTTGAAATGGTTTGGGCACATGGAGTGAATGAGTGAGGAAAGATTGACCAAGAGGATATATGTGGCGGAGGTGGAGGGAACGAGGAGAAGTGGGAGACCAAATTGGAGATGGAAAGATGGAGTGAAAAAGATTTTGTGTGATCGGGGCCTGAACATGCAGGAGGGTGAAAAAGGGCAAGGAACAGAGTGAATTGGAGCGATGTGGTATACCGGGGTTGACGTGCTGTCAGTGGATTGAATCAGGGCATGTGAAGCGTCTGGGGTAAACCATGGAAAGCTGTGTAGGTATGTATATTTGCGTGTGTGGACGTGTATGTATATACACATGTATGGGGGTGGTTTGGGCCATTTTTTTCGTCTGTTTCCTTGCGCTATCTCGCAAACGCGGAAAACAGCGACAAAGGAAAAAAAAAAAAAAGAAAATATATATATATATATATATATATATATATATATATATATATATATATATATATATATATATATATATATATATATATATATATATATATATATATATACATATATAAGAAAGTAAACTCTAGATTGATATGGGTAAAACTGAAAGTTAATGGAGAGACATGGGTGATTATTGGTGCACATGCACCTGGGCATGAGAAGAAAGATCATGTGAGGCATGTGTTTTGGGAGCAGCTGAATGAGTGTGTCAGTTGTTTTCATGCACGAGACCGGGTTCTAGTGATGGGTGATTTGAATGCAAAGGTGAGTAATGTGGCAGTTTAGGGAATAATTGGTATACATGGGGTGCTCAGTGTTGTAAATGGAAATGGTGAAGAGCTTGTAGATTTATATGCTGAAAAAGGACTGGTGATTAGGAATACCTGGTTTAAAAAGATAGATATATATAAGTATACATATGTAAGTAGGAGAGATGGTCATAGAGCGTTATTGCATTATGTGTTAATTGACAGGCGTGCGAAAGAGAGTTTTGGATGTTAATGTGCTGAGAGGTGCAACTGGAGTGATGTCTTATCATTATCTTGTGGATAAGTACAGAGTGGAAAAAGGTAAGAACAAAGAAGGTAAGGCGAGTGGGGGAGGAATGGGAGGTATTTAGGGAAGCAGTGATGGCTTGCGCAAAAGATGCTTGTGGCATGAGAAGCGTGGGAGGTGGGCAGATTAGAAAGGGTAGGGAGTGGTGGGATGAAGAAGTAAGATTACTATTGAAAGAGAAGAGAGAGGCATTTGGACGATTTTTGCAGGGAAATAATGCAAATGAGTGGGAGATGTATAAAAGAAAGAGACAGGAGGTCAAGAGAAAGGTGCAAGAGGTGAAAAAGAGGGCAAATGAGAGATGGGGTGAGAGAGTATCATTATATTTTAGGGAGAATATAAAAATGTTTTGGAAGGAGGTATATAAATTGCGTAAGACAAGGGAAGAAATGGGAACTTCAGTGAAGGGGCTAATGGGGAGGTGATGACAAGTATTGGTGATGTGAGAAGATGGAGTGAGTATTTTAAAGGTTTGTTGAATATGTTTGATGATAGAGTGGCAGATATAGGGTGTTTTGGTCGAGGTGGTGTGCAAGGTGAGAGGGTTAGGAAAAATGATATGGTAAACAGAGAAGAGGTAGTAAAAGCTTTGCGGAAGATGAAAGCCGGCAAGGCAGCGGGTTTGGATGGTATTGCAGCGGAATTTATTATAAAATAGTAGTGATTGTATTTTTCACTAGTTGGTAAGGTTATTTAATATATATATGATTTATGGTGAGGTGCCTGAGGATTCGCGTAATGCTTGCATAGTGCCATTGTACAAATTCAGAGGGAATAAGAGTGAGTGCTCAAATTACAGAAGTATAAGTTTGTTGAGTATTCGTGGTAAATTATATGAGAGGGTATTGATCGAGAGGGTGAAGGCATGTACAGAGCATCAGATTGGGGAATGGCAGTGTGGTTTCAGAGGTGGTAAAATATGTGTGGATTAGGTGTTTGCTTTGAAGAATGTCTTTGAGAAATACTTAGAAAAGCAAATGTATTTTTATGTAGCATTTTGTGGATCTGGAGAAGGTATATGATAGAGTTGATAGAGATGCTCTGTGGAAGGTATTAAGAATATATGGTGTGGGAGGCAAGTTGTTAGAAGCAGTGAACAGTTTTTTATCGAGGATGTACGGCATGTGTACGTGTACGAAGAGGAGAAAGTCGTTGGTTCTCAGTAAGCGTAGGTTTACGGCAGGGATGTGTGATGTCTTCATGGTTATTTAATTTGTTTACGGATGTGGTTGTTAGGGAGTTGAATGTAAGAGTTTTGGAAAGAGGGGCAAGTATGCAATCTGTTCTGGATGAGAGAACTTGGGAAGTGAGTCAGTTGTTTTTCGCTGATGATACAGCGCTGGTGGCTGATTCCTGTGAGAAACTACAGAAGCTGGTGACTCAGTTTGGTAAAGTGTGTGAAAGAAGAAAGTTGAGAGTAAATGTGAATAAGAGCAAGGTTATTAGGTACAGTAAGGTTTAGGGTCAAGTCAATTGGAAGGTAAGTTCGAATGGAGAAAAACTGGAGGAGGTGAAGTATTTTAGATATCCGTGAGCGGATTTGGCAGCGGATGGAACCATGGAAGCGGAAGTGAATTATAGGGTGAGGGAAGGGGCGAAAATTCTGGGAGACTTAAAGAATGTGTGGAAGTCGAGAACATTATCTAGGAAAGCAAAAATGGGTATGTTTGAAGGAATAGTGGTTCCAACAATGTTGTATGGTTTCGCGGCGTGGGTTTTGGATAGAGTTGTGTGGAGGAGGGTGGATGTGCTGGAAATGAGATGTTTGAGGACAATAATTGGTGTGAGGTGGTTTGATCGAGTAAGTAATAATAGGGTAGGAGAGATAGTGGTAACAAAAAGAGTGTGGTTGAGCGAGCAGAAGAGTGTGTTTAGAAATGGTTTGGTCACATGGATAGAATGAGTGAGGAAAGAGTGACCAAGATGATATATGTGTCGGAGGTGGAGGGGACGAGGAGAAGTGGGATACCAAATTGGAAGTGGAAAAATAGAGTGAAAAAGATTTTGAGTGATCGGGGCCTGAACATCCATGAGGGCGAAAGGAGTGCAAGGAATGCAGTGAATTGGAACGATATGGTATACCGGGTCGACGTGCTGTGAATGTATAGAACCAGGGCATATGAAGCGTCTGGGGTAAACCATGGAAAGTTCTGTGGGGACTGGATGTGCAAAGGGAGCTGTGGTTGCGGTGCATTATTTCATGACAACTAGAGACTGAGAGTGAACGAATGGGGCCTTTGTTGTCTTTCCTAGCGCTACCTCTCACACATGAGGGGGGAGGGGGTTGTTCTTCCATGTGTCTGGAGGTGGCGATTGGAATGAATTAAGGCAGACAGTATGAATTATGTACATATGTGTATGTGTGAGATGGGCCATTTTTTCGTCTGTTTCCTTGCGCTACCTAGCTGACGCGGGAGAGAGCGACAAGGCAAAAAAAAAAAAAATATATATATATATATATATATTTCTTTTCTTTCAAACTATTCGCCATTTCCCGCATTAGCGAGGTAGCGTTAAGAACAGAGGACTGGGCCTTTGAGGGAATACCCTCACCTGGCCCAATTCTCTGTTCCTTCTTTTGGAAAATTAAAAAAAAACCGAGAGGGGAGGATTCCCAGCCCCCCGCTCCCTCCCCTTTTAGTCGCCTTCTACGACACGCAGGGAATACGTGGGAAGTACTCTTAATCCCCTATCCCCAGGGATATATATATATATATATATATATATATATATATATATATATATATATATATATATATATATATATATATATATATATATATATATATATATATATATATATATATATATATATATATATATATATATATATATATATATATATATATATATATATATATATATATATATATATATATATATATATATATATATATATATATATATATATATATATATAAATATATATATATATATATATATATATATATATATATATATATATATATATATATAAATGTATATATATATATATATTCAAACTTACACCCCAATTGACTTGACCCTCAACTCTACTGTACCTAATTACCTTGCTATTATTCACATTTACTCTTAACTTTCTTCTTTCACACACTTTACCAAACTCAGTCACCAGCTTCTGCAGTTTCTCACAGGAATCAGCCACCAGCGCTGTATCATCAGCGAACAACAACTGACTCACTTCCCAAGCTCTCTCATCCCCAACAGACTTCATACTTGCCCCTCTTTCCAAAACTCTTGCATTCACCTCCCTAACAACCCCATCCATAAACAAATTAAACAACCATGGAGACATCACACACCCCTTCCGCAAACCTACATTCACTGAGAACCAATCACTTTCCTCTCTTCCTACACGTACACATGCCGTACATCCTCGATAAAAACTTTTCACTGCTTCTAACAACTTGCCTCCCACACCATATATTCTTAATACCTTTCACAGAGCATCTCTATCAACTCTATCATATGACTTCTCCAGATCCATAAACATACAAATCCATTTGCTTTTCTAAGTATTTCTCACATACATTCTTCAAAGCAAACACCTGATCCACACATCCTCTACCACTTCTGAAACCACACTGCTCTTCCCCAATCTGATGCTCTGTACATGCCTTCACCCTCTCAATCAATACCCTCTCATAAATTTACCAAGAATACTCAACAAACTTATACCTCTGTAATTTGAGCACTCACTCTTATCCCCTTTGCCTTTGTACAATGGCACTATGCACGCATTCCGCCAATCCTCAGGCACCTCACCATGAGTTATATATACATTAAATAACCTTACCAACCAGTAAATAATACAGTCACCCCCTTTATTAATAAATTCCACTGCAATACCATCCAAACCCGCTGCCTTGCCGGCTTTCATCTTCCGCAAAGCTTTTACTACCTCTTCTCTGTTTACCAAATCATTTTCCCTAACCCTCTCACTTTGCACAACACCCCGACCAAAACACCCTATATCTGCCACTCTATCATCAACCACATTCAACAAACCTTCAAAATACTTACTCCATCTCCTTCTCACATCACCACTACTTGTTATCACCTCCCCATTTGCGCCCTTCACTGAAGTTCCCATTTGCTCCCTTGTCTTACGCACTTTATTTACCTCCTTCCAGAACATCTTTTTATTCTCCCTAAAATTTATTGATACTCTCTCACCCCAACTCTCATTTGCCCTCTTTTTCACCTCTTGCACCTTTCTCTTGACCTCCTGTCTCTTTCTTTTATACATCTCCCACTCAATTGCATTTTTTTCCTTGAAAAATCGTCCAAATGCCTCTCTCTTCTCTTTCACTAATAATCTTACTTCTTCATCCCACCACTCACTACCCTTTCTAATCAACCAACCTCCCACTCTCCTCATGCCACAAGCATCTTTTGCGCAATCCATCACTGATTCCCTAAATACATCCCATTCCTCCCCCACTCCCCTTACTTCCATTGTTCTCACCTTTTTCCATTCTGTACTCAGTCTCTCCTGGTACTTCCTCACACAAGTCTCCTTCCCAAACTCACTTACTCTCACCACCCTCTTCACCCCAACGTTCACTCTTTTCTGAAAACCTATACAAATCTTCACCTTAGCCTCCACAAGATAATGATCAGACATCCCTCCAGTTGCACCTCTCAGCACATTAACATCCAAAAGTCTCTCTTTCGCGCGCCTGTCAATTAACACGTAATCCAATAACGCTCCCTAGCCATCTCTCCTACTTACATACGTATACTTATGTATATTTCGCTTTTTATCTATTTATTGAAAAGGATCACAATTTTGCCCTTGATCAAGTATATTCCTACGAGTTCACGGGGGAAAATGAAACACGATATGTTCCGAAGTGCACTCTCTTGCAATAATCACACCAGCAGGGGAGACACAAGAGAGAAATATAAAAGTCAGTTGATATACAACGAAGATACGTAGCTAGGACAGCATATGGTAAACATTCGATTGTCCAAGACAGACAACGAGCGTATCATAAACTTATTTTACAAATTCTAGGAACAATAAAGTTATCCAATTTGCATATATCATCACTAACATTAAGATTATAATTTTTTGTGTATTTAAGAATAGAAGATTCAATGATATTTCTCGTGGTAATAGAGTTAGAGTTAATAACTAAGAGGGCATTATTCCAGTCATTACAGTGATGTTAGTTTTTAACGAGATTAAGCAAGGCATAATATTCATGTTCCATTCTTATACTATATTTATGTTGCTTAAGTCTAACAGAGAGATCCTTACTAGTCTGCCCAACATAAAACTTATCACAATTTGTATATTGTACTTTGTAGATGCACCCAGAATTTTCTGGTGAATTCCTGATTAAGATATTCTTTATAGTATTATTGTTGCCGAAGGTAATACTTACATTAAAGTATGAAAGCTCCATGGTAAGTAAAGTAGATTTATCTTTATAAGGGAGAAGTAAAAGATTCTTGGTGTCAATGGGAGGTTTTGGCTCAACTCTATATAATGATTTCTTTGCTAACTTAACGGATCTATCAATGAAAGATATAGAGTATTTTGATGTAGATGCAATCGAAAATATCTTCACAAACTTATCATCAATATACTCTAGAGTGCAAATACGTAATGCCCTAAGGAACATAGATTGAAATGATGATATCTTAAGTCTGTGATGTTGAGTTGAGTAATAATGGAGAAATCCTACTACTGTATGTTCATATATCCATTAGTCTTCACTCTGTCCCAGGAAACATCACAAATGCCCTGGAAGAAGAGAAGAAACACTCTAGATACATTTTCTTCTCTCTCACATCCTATCGTCGTCTACTGCGTGAGCAAGATCGCTTCAGGAATGAGACGAAGAAAACCCCATTCGCTAACATTTTGTCTCTAGCTCTCATGTGTAATGCACCGAAATCACAGCTCCCAATGCCCCACAGACCTTTCCATTGTTTAACCTTTACGTATAACGTGCCCTGGTTCAGTCTATTCATGGAACGTTGACCTCAGCATATTATGCCTATTCAATTCACTCGATTCCGTGTACACCTTTCATTCTCTTGAATGTTCAGGCCCCGATTGTTCTTTTTTTCCTTTCACGCCATCCTTCCATGTCCAATTTGGCTCTCCCGGTTCCCTTTGTTACCTCCACCTCTGACACATATATCCTCTTTGTCAACCATTCCTCACTCATTCTCTCCATATGTCAAAACCATTTCAAACACAACCGCTTCTGCTCTCACAACCACACTTTTTATTTCCACCCATCTTTCTTACGCTTTCACACCACATGTGGTCCATAAATGTTTCACTTGCCTACATATCCACCCTATTCAGCACAGCCTTATTTATAGCCTATGACTTGAAACTATATCATTTTGTTGGAGCTATTATTCCGACATAACGTTCTCTCCTTCCAAACATTCTTCATCACTCAGATCCTCCTCCTCCTCCCCCCCCCCCCCCTCCCTCACTCAATGACTCACTTCTGCTTCCACGGTTCCTTTAGCTGCCAAGTCCACACCCTCATATCTAAGACACTTCATATCCTACAGTATTTTTCCATTCGAACTCTCATCTCAGGAAAATTGTCCTTCAACCCTGCTGAGCCTAATAACCTTGCTTTTATTCACGTTTGCTTTCATCTTTCTTTCATGCACTCGTCCAACCTGTCACAAGCTTCTGCACTTCCTAATCGAATATGCTTCCGGTGCTGCATCAATGGCAAACAACAACTGACTCCCTCCCAGGCTCAATCATCCCCACCAGGCTGTATACGCGCCCTTATCTCCAAAAATCTTGCAATCACTTCCCCTCCCTAACCATCCCATTCATAAACACATTAAACAACCATGGAGACATCACACGTCCCTGCCGCAGACCGACCTTCACTGGGAACCAATCACTCTCCTCTTATTCTACTTGTGCACACGCATTACATCCTTGATAAAAACCTCTCACTGCTTCTATCACCTCACCTCCCACACCATATACTCTTGAATCCTTCCACAAAGCATCTCTATCAACTCTATCATACCTCTTCTCGAAAGCTGTTTACCATTTTTATTGACAACACTAGGCACTCAATCCCCCTCAGTTATAACTTAAACTGCAACACTAACATCTCTTGCATTTAAATCATCTATCACTAATGCTCGGCCCCTTGCATCTAAACAACTGACATACTCCCACAGCGCTCGCGTCCATTCCATAGTCATCTCAACTCCAGGTGCATATGCACTAATAATCAACCTCCTCTCGTAACTCATTTTCATCTTCATCCATATCATCTGGAGCTCACTTCCTTACACTCTTTCCCACAACTCTACCTTCAGCACCAATGCTAATGTTTTTTTTCAGATTTGATTATATCCATAGAAGACTCCCGAGCTATATCTTATCATGAAGAGTCATTTATATCAAGCAAGATAATGATGCCGTATTGAATATTCTCTTTATTATCCAGTGTTCCTCGTGTATATCCTGACTACTCCAAAGTGATGTTGATCGTGCTAGCAGGAGTTGTATACTGTGAGTGGTCAGAGGCGGGCACTGTAGGTCCTCTTCGTGTGCCAGTCTCCCCTCCATCAGGTCAGTGTAGGTGCGCCTCATCATCACTACGTCATTTTTTATGGCATACACTCACATGCTTTAAGGTCCCAACAGGATGAAACCTTAATTTCATGTAATCAGATTTAGGAGTCGATCATTTATAATAAGTCTGAATAGAAAAAGATCATGATTCATTTGATTTCTTGTTTAGTTCAAAATTTTAAAAACACGCGAAAAAATACAGTGTCTGATCTGGCGTTTCATAGTACAAGGGAGAAACAAACATTTTGTTATCCTTAAGCCTCACAATCGGTCTTCCTACTCTAGGTCTTGTGTTGAGGTGTCCCTCCCGCCTCCACCTCCTTATCCACCTGCAGACGGTCGTCACACTGGTGCCTATCTCTCGTGCTATGGTGCGGGTAGGGACGCCATCCACCCACATCCACACCAGCTTGACGCGTTCAGCCAAGGTCGTAGGTTTGGACTTATATCGCCCATCCATAATCCTGCTTGGATATACAAAACATTTATCTAGTGCCACAGGTTCTCCAATGCCGGAGACAAATATATTATCCTTTATTTAGCCTTTTTCGTGCATCAAAGTCATTGATATATATATATATATATATATATATATATATATATATATATATATATATATATATATATATATATATATATATATATATATATATATATATATATATATATATTGGAAAGGATCACAATTTTGCGCGTGATCAAGATATTCCTATGAGTCCACGGGGAAAATGAAACACTTTCGTATAATAATCACATCATCAGGGGAGACACAAGAGAGAAATATGACAGTCAGTTGATATACATCGAAGAGACGAAGCTAGAATGCCATTTGGTAAACATGTGATTGTCCAAAACATGTTTTGGACAATCATCCTCTCAACCAATACCCTCCCATATATTTTACTAGGAATACAAATCCAATTGTTTTTCTAAGTATTTCTCACATACATTCTTCAAAGCAAACACCTGATCCACACATCCTCTACCACTTCTGAAACCACGCTGCTCTTCCCCAATCTGATGCTATGTACACGCCTTCACCCTCTCAATCAATACCCTCCCATATACTTTACGAGGAATACTCAACAAACTTATACCTCTGTAATTTGAGCACTCACTCTTATCCCCTTTGCCTTTGTACAATGGCACTATGCACGCATTCCGCCAATCCTCAGGCACCTTACCATGAATCATACATACATTAAATAACCTTACCAACCAGTCAACAATACAGTCACCCCCTTTTTTGATAAATTCCACTGCAATACCATCCAAACCTGCTGCTTTGCCGGCTTTCATCTTCCGTAAAGCTTTTACTACCTCTTCTCTATTTACCAAATCATTTTCCCTAACCCTCTCACTTTGCACACCACCTCGACCAAAACACACTATATCTGCCACTCTATCATCAAACACATTCAACAAACCTTCAAAATACTCACTCCATCTCCTTCTCACATCACCACTACTTGTTATCACCTCCCCATTAGCCCCCTACACTGAAATTCCCATTTGCTCCCTTGTCTTACGTACTTTATTTACCTCCTTCCAAAACATCTTTTTATTCTCCCTGAAATTTAATAATACTTACTCACCCCAACTCTCATTTGCCCGCTTTTTCACCTCTTGCACCTTTCTCTTGACCTCCTGTTTCTTTCTTTTATACCTCTCCCACTCATTTACATTTTTCCCTCTTCCTTTTTCTATCTTCTCTTTCACTAATAATCTTACTTCTTCATCCAACCACTCACTACCTTTTCTAATCAACCCACCTCCCACGCTTCTCATGCCACAAGTATCTTTTGCGCAAGCCATCACTACTTCCTTAATTACGTCCCATTACTCCCCCACTCCCCTTACCTCCTTTGTTCTCACCTTTTCCAATCTGTACTCAGTCTCTCCTGATACTTCCTCACACAAGTCCCCTTCCCAAGCTCACTTACTCTCACCACTCTCTTCACCCCAACATTCTCTCTTCTTTTCTGAAAACCCCTACAAATCTTCACCTTCGCCTCCAAAAAGTCTCTCTTTCGTGCGTCTATCAATCAACACGTAATCCGATAACGCTCTCTGGCCATCTCTCCTACTTACATACGTATACTTATGTATATCTCGCTTTTGAAACAAGGTATTCCCAATCACCAGTCCTTTTTCAGCACATAAATCTACAAGCTCTTCACCATTTCCATTTACAACACTAAACATTCCATGTATACCAATTATTCCCTCAACTGCTACATTACTCACCTTGGCATTCAAATCAGCCATTACTATAACCCGGTCTTGTGCATCAAAACCACTAACACATTCATTCAGCTGCTCCCAAAACACTTACCTCTCATGATCTTTCTTCTCATGCCCAAGTGCATATGCACCAATCATCACCCATCTCTCTCCATCAACTTTCAGTTTTACACATATCAATCTATAATGTACTTTTTTATACTCTATCATATACTCCCACAACTCCTGATTCAGGAGTAGTGCTACTCCTTCCCTTGCTCTTGTCCTCTCACTAACCCCTGACTTTACTTCCAAGACATTCCCAAACCACTTTTCCCCTTTACCCTTTAGCTTCGTTTCACCCAGAGCCAAAACATCCAGGTTCCTTTCCTCAAACATACTACCTATCTCTCCTTTTTTCTAATCTTGGTTACATCCACACACATTTAGACACCCCAATCTGAGCCTTCGCGGAGGATGAGCACTCCTCGCGTGACTCCTTCTTCTGTTTCCCCTTTTAGAAAGTTAAAATACAAGGAGGGGAGAGTTTCTGGCCCACCGCTCCCGTCCCCTTTAGTCGCCTTCTACGACACGTGAGGAATGCGTGGGAAGTATTCTTTCTCCCTTATCCACAGAGATGAAGTGGTAGAGGATGTGTGGATTAGGTGTTTGCTTTGAAGAATGTATGTGAGAAATACTTAGAAAAGAAAATGGATTTGTATGTAGCATTTATGGATCTGGAGAAGGCATATGATAGAGTTGATAGAGATGCTCTGTGGAAGGTATTAAGAATATATGGTGTTGGAGGCAAGTTGTTAGAAGCAGTGAAAATTTTTTATCGAGGATGTAAGGCATGTGTACGTGTAGGAAGAGAGGAAAGTGATTGGTTCTCAGTGAATGTATGTTTGCGGCAGGGGTGTGTGATGTCTCCATGGTTGTTTAATTTGTTTATGGATGGGGTTGTTAGGGAGGTGAATGCAAGAGTTTTGGAAAGAGGGGCAAGTATGAAGTCTGTTGTGGATGGGAGAGCTTGGGAAGTGAGTCAGTTGTTGTTCGCTGATGATACAGTGCTGGTGGCTGACTCATGTGAGAAACTGCAGAAGCTGGTGACTGAGTTTGGTAAAGTGTGTGAAAGAAGAAAGTTAAGAGTAAATATGAATAAGAGCAAGGTTATTAGGTACAGTAGGGTTGAGGGTCAAGTCAATTGGGAGGTAAGTTTGAATGGAGAAAAACTGGAGGAAGTAAAGTGTTTTAGATATCTGGGAGTGGATCTGGCAGCGGATGGAACCATGGAAGCGGATGTGGAAGTGTGGGGGAGGGGGCGTAAATCCTGGGAGCCTTGAAGAATGTGTGGAAGTCGAGAACATTATCTCGGAAAGCAAAAATGGGTATGTTTGAAGGAATAGTGGTTACAACAATGTTGAATGGTTCCGACGCGTGGGCTATGGATAGAGTTGTGCGCAGGAGGGTGGATGTGCTGGAAATGAGATGTTTGAAGACAATGTGTGGTGTGAGGTGGTTTGATCGAGTAAGTAACGTAAGGGTAAGAGAGATGTGTTGAAATAAAAAGACCGTGGTTGAGAGAGCAGAAGAGGGTGTTTCGAAATGGTTTGGGCACATGGAGAGAATGAGTGAGGAAAGACTGACCAAGGGGATATATGTGTCGGAGGTGGAGGGAACGAGGAGAAGTGGGAGACCAAATTGGAGATGGAAGGATGGAGTGAAAAAGATTTTGTGTGATCGGGGCCTGAACATGCAGGAGGGTGAAAGGAGGGCAAGGAATAGAGGGATCGATGTGGTATACCGGGTTAACGTGCTCTCAGTGGATTGAATCAAGGCATGTGTATGGGGGTGGGTTGGGCCATATATATATATATATATATATATATATATATATATATATATATATATATATATATATATATATAATGTGGCAGTTGAGGGAATAATTGGTATACATGGGGTGTTCAGTGTTGTAAATGGAAATGGTGAAGAGCTTGTAGATTTATGTGCTGAAAAAGGACTGATGATTGGGAATACCTGGTTTAAAAAGCGAGATATACATAAGTATACTTATGTAAGTAGGAGAGATGGCCAGAGAGCGTTATTGGATTACGTGTTAATTGACAGGCGTGCGAAAGAGAGACTTTTGGATGTTAATGTGCTGAGAGGTGCAACTGGAGGGATGTCTGATCATTATCTTGTGGAGGCTAAGGTGAAGATTTGTATGGGTTTTCAGAAAAGAAGAGTGAATGTTGGGGTGAAGAGGGTGGTGAGAGTAAGTGAGCTTGAGAAGACCTGTGTCAGGAAGTACTAGGAGAGACTGAGTACAGAATGGAAAAAGGTGAGAACAATGGAAGTAAGGGGAGTGGGGGAGGAATGGGATGTATTTAGGGAATCAGTGATGGATTGCGCAAAAGATGCTTGTGGCATGAGAAGAGTGGGAGGTGGGTTGATTAGAAAGGGTAGTGAGTGGTGGGATGAAGAATTAAGAGTATTAGTGAAAGAGAAGAGAGAGGCATTTGGACGATTTTTGCAGGGAAAAAATGCAATTGAGTGGGAGATGTATAAAAGAAAGAGACAGGAGGTCAAGAGAAAGGTGGAAGAGGTAAAAAAAGGGCAAATGAGAGTTGGGGTGAGAGAATATCATTAAATTTTAGGGAGAACAAAAAGATGTTCGGGAAGGAGGTAAATAAAGTGCGTAAGACAAGGAAGCAAATGGGAACTTCGGTGAAGGGCGCAAGTGGGGAGGTGATAACAATTAGTGGTGATGTGAGAAGGAGATGGAGTGAGTATTTTGAAGGTTTGTTGAATGTGTTTGATGATAGAGTGGCAGATATAGGGTGTTTTGGTCGAGGTGGTGTGCAAAGTGAGAGGGTTAGGGAAAATGATTTGGTAAACAGAGAAGAGGTAGTGAAAGCTTTGCGGAAGATGAAAGCCGGCAAGGCAGCAGGTTTGGATGGTATTGCAGTGGAATTTATTAAAAAAGGGGGTGACTGTATTGTTGACTGGTTGGTAAGGTTATTTAATGTATGTATGACTCATGGTGAGGTGCCTGAGGATTGGCGGAATGCGTGCATAGTGCCATTGTACAAAGGCAAAGGGGATAAGAGTGAGTGCTCAAATTTCAGAGGTATAAGTTTGTTGAGTATTCCTGGTAAATTATATGGGAGGGTATTGATTGAGAGGGTGAAGGCATGTACAGAGCATCAGATTGGGGAAGAGCAGTGTGGTTTCAGAAGTGGTAGAGGATGTGTGGATCAGGTGTTTGCTTTGAAGAATGTATGTGAGAAATACTTAGAAAAGCAAATGGATTTGTATGTAGCATTTATGGATCTGGAGAAGGCATATATTAGAGTTGATAGAGAAGCTCTGTTGAAGGTATTAAGAATATATGGTGTGGGAGGAAAGTTGTTAGAAGCAATGAAAAGTTTTTATCGAGGATGTAAGGCATGTGTACGTGTAGGAAGAGAGGAAAGTGATTGGTTCTCAGTGAATGTAGGTTTGCGGCAGGGGTGTGTGATGTCTCCATGGTTGTTTAATTTGTTTATGGATGAGGTTGTTAGGGAGGTAAATGCAAGAGTTTTGGAAAGAGGGGCAAGTATGAAGTCTGTTGGGGATGAGAGAGCTTGGGAAGTGAGTCAGTTGTTGTTCGCTGATGATACAGCACTGGTGGCTGATTCATGTGAGAAACTGCAGAAGCTGGTGACTGAGTTTGGAAAAGTGTGTGGAAGAATAAAGTTAAGAGTAAATGTGAATAAGAGCAAGGTTATTAGGTACAGTAGCGTTGAGGGTCAAGTCAATTGGGAGGTGAGTTTGAATGGAGAAAAACTGGAGGAAGTGAAGTGTTTTAGATATCTGGGAGTGGATCTGGCAGCGGATGGAACCATGGAAGCGGAAGTGGATCATAGGGTGGGGGAGGGGGCGAAAATCCTGGGGGCCTTGAAGAATGTGTGGAAGTCGAGAACATTATCTCGGAAAGCAAAAATGGGTATGTTTGAAGGAATAGTGGTTCCAACAATGTTGTATGGTTGCGAGGCGTGGGCTATGGATAGAGTTGTGCGCAGGAGGATGGATATGCTGGAAATGAGATGTTTGAGGACAATGTGTGGTGTGAGGTGGTTTGATCGAGTGAGTAACGTAAGGGTAAGAGAGATGTGTGGAAATAAAAAGAGCGTGGTTGAGAGAGCAGAAGAGGGTGTTTTGAAGTGGTTTGGGCACATGGAGAGGATGAGTGAGGAAAGATTGACCAAGAGGATATATGTGTCGAAGGTGGAGGGAGCAAGGAGAAGAGGGAGACCAAATTGGAGGTGGAAAGATGGAGTGAAAAAGATTTTGTGTGATCGGGGCCTGAGCATGCAGGAGGGTGAAAGGAGGGCAAGGAATAGAGTGAATTAGAGCGATGTGGTATACCGGGGTTGACGTGCTGTCAGTGGATTGAGGCAGGGCATGTGAAGCGTCTGGGGTAAACCATTGAAAGCTGTGTAGGTATGTATATTTGCGTGTGTGGACGTATGTATATACATGTGTATGGGGGGGGGGTTGGGCCATTTCTTTCGTCTGTTTCCTTGCGCTACCTCGCAAACGTGGGAGACAGCGACAAAGTATAATAAAAAAAAAAAAAAATAATATATATATATATATATATATATATATATATATATATATATATATATATATATATATATATATATATATATATATATATATATATATAAGCATTGGCTTATGGCGACTCCTGGACGGTCGGAGCAGTCACCGACTCCGTAAATTCAGCAGTTCCTAAGGTCCGGCCCTGGGCGACTGCTTGAGGAACCACGCAGCTCTCGATCCATCTTCTCATGCCCACAACTTCGTCAAGGACCATCTGATCGTCTCTGCTTCTTTTTCTCCCTTGCCATTCTTCGGATTACGACGATATTAAGTTATCATAAATGTAGTATGATGCATTTCCGGTGTCCTTCAGACTTGTCCTTCTAGCAAAACTGGTTGTAAGCGAGAAGTTTTCACATTTCTTCCTTGGGATAAAGATGACTGATGTGGTTGTTGTAGCCACTCCTAGTGTGGGATTCCGATGACCTTGGTGCTTCCCACTGTGTCTGAGCCGTTAAGGCAGAAGATCCCGTCTTAAGCTGCCACAACGACGAGCCCATCAAGTCAGTGGAATCTGCTGCACAAAACAAGTTTCCTGCTTAGTGTCTGATAGGCCACAAAAACGCTGGCGATGCAGGCACAACCCTATACAGGTGTTCTCGAGTTCAAAGCACTCAAATGACCTTGTCTCAACAATGGCAACATGGACGTAGTGTTTGATGTCCTTGGGATAAGTATTGTGTAAATAAATTATACATTTCCTTTTTTCCATAGCCAGAGGTTGAACCATTATGTGACATTCATTTTTTTCATTCATTTCAAGCTAGAAGTTTCAGTTTTCTAAATTGTTTCTTACATTTTTCATATGTATATATATGTATGTGTGTGTGTGTGTATATGTGCGTATGTATGTGTATGTGTGTGTATGTGTATATGTATATATATATGTATATTATCCCTGGGGATAGGGGTGAAAGAATACTTCCCAAGTATTCCTCGCGTGTCGTAGGAAGCGACTAGAGGGGACGGGAGCGGGGGGTCAGAAATCCTCCCCTCCTTGTATTAACTTTCTAAAATGGGAAACAGAAGAAGGAGTCACGCGGGGAGTGCTCATCCTCCTCGAAGACTCAGAGTGGGGTGCCTAAATGTGTGTGGATGTATCCAAGATGTGAAAAAAGGAGAGATAGGTAGTATGTTTGAGGAAAGGAACCTAGATGTCTTGGCTCTGAGTGAAACGAAGCTCAAGGGTAAAGGGGAAGAGTGGTTTGGGAATGTCTGGGGAGTAAAGTCAGGGGTTAGTGAGAGGACAAGAGCAAGGGAAGGAGTAGCAATACTCCTGAAACAGGAGTTGTGGGAGTATGTGATAGAGTGTAAGAAAGTAAATTCTCGATTAATATGGGTAAAACTGAAAGTTGATGGAGAGAGATGGGTGATTATTGGTGCATATGCACCTGGGCATGAGAAGAAAGATCAAGAGAGGCAAGTGTTTTGGGAGCAGCTGAATGAGTGTGTTAGTGGTTTTGATGCACGAGACCGGGTTATAGTGATGGGTGATTTGAATGCAAAGGTGATTAATGTGGCAGTTGAGGGAATAATTGGTATACATGGGGTGTTCAGTGTTGTAAATGGAAATGGTGAAGAGCTTGAAGATTTATGTGCTGAAAAAGGACTGATGATTGGGAATACCTGGTTTAAAAAGCGAGATATACATAAGTATACTTATGTAAGTAGGAGAGATGGACAGAGAGCGTTATTGGATTACGTGTTAATTGACAGGCGTGCGAAAGAGAGACTTTTGGATGATAATGTGCTGAGAGGTGCAACTGGAGGGATGTCTGATCATTATCTTGTGGAGGCTAAGGTGAAGATTTGTATGGGTTTTCAGAAAAGAAGAGTGAATGTTGGGGTGAAGAGGGTGGTGAGAGTAAGTGAGCTTGAGAAGGAGACCTTTGTGAGGAAGTACCAGGAGAGACTGAGTACAGAATGGAAAAAGGTGAGAACAATGGAAATAAGGGGAGTGGGGAGGAATGGGATGTATTTAGGGAATCAGTGATGGATTGCGCAAAAGATGCTTGTGGCATGAGAAGAGTGGGAGGTGGGTTGATTAGAAAGGGTAGTGAGTGGTGGGATGAAGAAGTAAGAGTATTAGTGAAAGAGAAGAGAGAGGCATTTGGACGATTTTTGCAGGGAAAAAATGCAATTCAGTGGGAGATGTATAAAAGAAAGAGACAGGAGGTCAAGAGAAAGGTGCAAGAGGTGAAAAAAGGGCAAATGAGAGTTGGGGTGAGAGAGTATCATTAAATTATAGCGAGAATAAAAAGTTGTTCTGGAAGGAGGTAAATAAAGTGCGTAAGACAAGGGAGCAAATGGGAACTTCAGTGAAGGGCGCAAATGGGGAGGTGATAACAAGTAGTGGTGATGTGAGAAGGAGATGGAGTGAGTATTTTGAAGGTTTGTTCAATGTGTTTGATGATAGAGTGGCAGATGTAGGGTGTTTTGGTCGAGGTGGTGTGCAAAGTGAGAGGGTTAGGGAAAATGATTTGGTAAACAGAGAAGAGGTAGTGAAAGCTTTGCGGAAGATGAAAGCCGGCAAGGCAGCAGGTTTGGATGGTATTGCAGTGGAATTTATTAAAAAAGGGGGTGACTGTATTGTTGACTGGTTGGTAAGGTTATTTAATGTATGTATGACTCATGGTGAGGTGCCTGAGGATTGGCGGAATGCGTGCATAGTGCCATTGTACAAAGGCAAAGGGGATAAGAGTGAGTGCTCAAATTACAGAGTTATAAGTTTGTTGAGTATTCCTGGTAAATTATATGGGAGGGTATTGATTGAGAGGTTGAAGGCATGTACAGAGCATGAAATTGGGGAAGAGCAGTGTGGTTTCAGAAGTGGTAGAGGATGTGTGGATCAGGTGTTTGCTTTGAAGAATGTATGTGAGAAATACTTAGAAAAGCAAATGGATTTGTATGTAGCATTTATGGATCTGGAGAAGGCATATGATAGTGTTGATAGAGATGCTCTGTGGAAGGTATTAAGAATATATGGTGTGGGAGGAAAGTTGTTAGGAGCAGTGAAAAGTTTTTATCGAGGATGTAAGGCATGTGTACGTGTAGGAAGAGAGGAAAGTGATTGGTTCTCAGTGAATGTAGGTTTGCGGCAGGGGTGTGTGATGTCTCCATGGTTGTTTAATTTGTTTATGGATGGGGTTGTTAGGGAGGTAAATGCAAGAGTTTTGGAAAGAGGGGCAAGTATGAAGTCTGTTGGGGATGAGAGAGCTTGGGATGTGAGTCAGTTGTTGTTCGCTGATGATACAGCGCTGGTGGCTGATTCATGTGAGAAACTGCAGAAGCTGGTGACTGAGTTTGGAAAAGTGTGTGGAAGAAGAAAGTTAAGAGTAAATGTGAATAAGAGCAAGGGTATTAGGTACAGTAGGGTTGAGAGTCAAGTCAATTGGGAGGTGAGTTTGAATGGAGAAAAACTGGAGGAAGTGAAGTGTTTTAGATAACTGGGAGTGGTTCTGGCAGCGGATGGAACCATGGAAGCGGAAGTGGATCATAGGGTGGGGGAGGGGGCGAAAATTCTGGGGGCCTTGAAGAATGTGTGGAAGTCGAGAACATTATCTCGGAAAGCAAAAATGGGTATGTTTGAAGGAATATTGGTTCCAACAATGTTGTATGGTTGCTAGGCGTGGGGTATGGATGCAGTTGTGCGCAGGAGGATGGATGTGCTGGAAATGAGATGTTTGAGGACAATGTGTGGTGTGAGGTGGTTTGATCGAGTGAGTAACGTTAGGGTAAGAGAAATGTGTGGAAATAAAAAGAGCGTGGTTGAGAGAGCAGAATAGGGTGTTTTGAAGAGGTTTGGGCACATGGAGAGGATGAGTGAGGAAAGATTGACCAAGAGGATATATGTGTCGGAGGTGGAGGGAACAAGGAGAAGAGGGAGACCAAATTGGAGGTGGAAAGATGGAGTGAAAAAGATTTTGTGTGATCGGGGCCTGAACATGCAGGAGGGTGAAAGGAGGGCAAGGAATAGAGTGAATTGGAGCGATGTGGTATACCGGGGTTGACGTGCTGTCAGTGGATTGAATCAAGGCATGTGAAGCGTCTGGGGTAAACCATGGAAAGCTGTGTAGGTTTTTATATTTGCGTGTGTGGACGTGTGTATGTACATGTGTTTGGGGGGGGGATGGGCCATTTCTTTCGTCTGTTTCCTTGCGCTACCTCGGAAACGCGGGAGACAGCGACAAAGTATAA
Organism: Panulirus ornatus; assembly: GCF_036320965.1. Taxonomy (NCBI): domain Eukaryota; kingdom Metazoa; phylum Arthropoda; class Malacostraca; order Decapoda; family Palinuridae; genus Panulirus; species Panulirus ornatus. Next base: position 47,148,016 of record NC_092239.1, on the reverse strand, counting down.
AAAAAAAAAAATATATATATATATATATATATATATATATATATATATATATATATATATATATATATATATATATATATATATATATATATATACATATATATATATATATATATATATATATATATATATATATATATATATATATATATATATATATATATATATATATATATATATATTTATATAAATATATATAAATGTATATTTAAAAAAAAATATATATATATATATATATATATATATATATTTTTTTTTTTTTTTTTCATTCATTTCAAGCTAAAAGTTTGTTTTCTAAATTGTTTCTTACATTTTTCATATGTATATATATGTATGTGTGTGTGTGTGTGTGTGTGTGTGTGTGTATGCGTGTGTGTGTGTGTGTGTGTGTGTGTGTGTATATGTATATATATATGTATATTATCCCTGGGGATAGGGGTGAAAGAATACTACCCACGTATTCCTCGCGTGTCGTAGAAAGCGACTAGAGGGGACGGGAGCGGGGGGCCGGAAATCCTCCCCTCCTTGTATTAACTTTCTAAAATGGGAAACAGAAGAAGGAGTCACGCGGGGAGTGATCATCCTCCTCGAAGGCTCAGAGTGGGGTGCCTAAATGTGTGTGGATGTAACCAAGATGTGAAAAAAGGAGAGATAGGTAGCATGTTTGAGGAAAGGAACCTGGATGTTTTGGCTCTGAGTGAAACGAAGCTCAAGGGTAAAGGGGAAGAGTGGTTTGGAAATGTCTGGGGAGTGAAGTCAGGGGTTAGTGAGAGGACAAGAGCAAGGGAAGGAGTAGCAATACTCCTGAAACAGGAGTTGTGGGAGTATGTGATAGAATGTAAGAAAGTAAATTCTCGATTAATATGGGTAAAATTGAAAGTTGATGGAGAGAGGTGGGTGATTATTGGTGCATATGCACCTGGGCATGAGAAGAAAGATCATGAGAGGCAAGTGTTTTGGGAGCAGCTGAATGAGTGTGTTAGCGGTTTTGATGCACGAGACCGGGTTGTAGTGATGGGTGATTTGAATGCAAAGGTGAGTAATGTGGCAGTTGAGGGAATAATTGGTATGCATGGGGTGTTCAGTGTTGTAAATGGAAATGGTGAAGAGCTTGTAGATTTATGTGCTGAAAAAGGACTGATGATTGGGAATACCTGGTTTAAAAAGCGAGATATACATAAGTATACTTATGTAAGTAGGAGAGATGGCCAGAGAGCGTTATTGGATTACGTGTTAATTGACAGGCGTGCGAAAGAGAGACTTTTGGATGTTAATGTGCTGAGAGGTGCAACTGGAGGGATGTCTGATCATTATCTTGTGGAGGCTAAGGTGAAGATTAGTATGGGTTTTTAGAAAAGATGAGTGAATGTTGGGGTGAAGAAGGTGGTGAGAGTAAGTGAGCTTGGGAAGGAGACCTGTGTGGGGAAGTACCAGGAGAGACTGTGTACAGAATGGAAGAAGGTGACAACAATGGAACTAAGGGGAGTGGGGGAGGAATGGGATGTATTTAGGGAATCAGTGATGGATTGCGCAAAAGATGCTTGTGGCATGAGAAGAGTGGGAGGTGGGCTGTTTAGAAAGGGTAGTGAGTGGTGGGATGAAGAAGTAAGAGTATTAGTGAAAGAGAAGAGAGAGGCATTTGGACGATTTTTGCAGGGAAAAAATGCAATTGAGTGGGAGAAGTATAAAAGAAAGAGACAGGAGGTCAAGAGAAAGGTGCAAGAGGTGAAAAAAAGGGCAAATGAGAGTTGGGGTGAGAGACTATCAGTAAATTTTAGGGAGAATAAAAAGATGTTCTGGAAGGAGGTAAATAGGGTGCGTAAGACAAGGGAGCAAATGGGAACTTCAGTGAAGGGCGTAAATGGGGAGGTGATAACAAGTAGTGGTGATGTGAGAAGGAGATGGAATGAGTATTTTGAAGGTTTGTTGAATGTGTCTGATGACAGAGTGGCAGATATAGGGTGTTTTGGTCGAGGTGGTGTGCAAAGTGAGAGGGTTAGGGAAAATGATTTGGTAAACAGAGAAGAGGTAGTGAAAGCTTTGCGGAAGATGAAAGCCGGCAAGGCAGCAGGTTTGGATGGTATTGCAGTGGAATTTATTAAAAAAGGGGGTGACTGTATTGTTGACTGGTTGGTAAGGTTATTTAATGTATGTATGACTCATGGTGAGGTGCCTGAGGATTGGCGGAATGCGTGCATAGTGCCATTGTACAAAGGCAAAGGGGATAAGAGTGAGTGCTCAAATTACAGAGGTATAAGTTTGTTGAGTATTCCTGGTAAATTATATGGGAGGGTGTTGATTGAGAGGGTGAAGGCATGTACAGAGCATCAGATTGGGGAAGAGCAGTGTGGTTTCAGAAGTGGTAGAGGATGTGTGGATCAGGTGTTTGCTTTGAAGAATGTATGTGAGAAATACTTAGAAAAGCAAATGGATTTGTATGTAGCATTTATGGATCTGGAGAAGGCATATGATAGAGTTGATAGAGATGCTCTGTGGAAGGTATTAAGAATATATGGTGTGGGAGGCAAGTTGTTAGAAGCAGTGAAAAGTTTTTATCGAGGATGTAAGGCATGTGTACGTGTAGGAAGAGAGGAAAGTGATTGGTTCTCAGTGAATGTAGGTTTGCGGCAGGGGTGTGTGATGTCTCCATGGTTGTTTAATTTGTTTATGGATGGGGTTGTTAGGGAGGTAAATGCAAGAATCCTGGAAAGAGGGGCAAGTATGAAGTCTGTTGGGGATGAGAGAGCTTGGGAAGTGAGTCAGTTGTTGTTCGCTGATGATACAGCGCTGGTGGCTGATTCATGTGAGAAACTGCAGAAGCTGGTGACTGAGTTTGGTAAAGTGTGTGGAAGAAGAAAGTTAAGAGTAAATGTGAATAAGAGCAAGGTTATTAGGTACAGTAGGGTTGAGGGTAAAGTCAATTGGGAGGTGAGTTTGAATGGAGAAAAACTGGAGGAAGTGAAGTGTTTTAGATATCTGGGAGTGGATCTGTCAGCGGATGTAACCATGGAAGCGGAAGTGGATCATAGGGTGGGGGAGGGGGCGAAAATTTTGGGAGCCTTGAAAAATGTGTGGAAGTCGAGAACATTATCTCGGAAAGCAAAAATGGGTATGTTTGAAGGAATAGTGGTTCCAACAATGTTGTATGGTTGCGAGGCGTGGGCTATGGATAGAGTTGTGCGCAGGAGGATGGACGTGCTGGAAATGAGATGTTTGAGGACAATGTGTGGTGTGAGGTGGTTTGATCGAGTAAGTAACGTAAGGGTAAGAGAGATGTGTGGAAATAAAAAGAGCGTGGTTGAGAGAGCAGAAGAGGGTGTTTTGAAATGGTTTGGGCACATGGAGAGAATGAGTGAGGAAAGATTGACCAAGAGGATATATGTGTCGGAGGTGGAGGGAACGAGGAGAAGAGGGAGACCAAATTGGAGGTGGAAAGATGGAGTGAAAAAGATTTTGTGTGATCGGGGCCTGAAGATGCAGGAGGGTGAAAGGAGGGCAAGGAATAGAGTGAATTGGAGCGATGTGGTATACAGGGGTTGACGTGCTGTCAGTGGATTGAATCAAGGCATGTGAAGCGTCTGGGGTAAACCATGGAAAGCTGTGTAGGTATGTATGTTTGCGTGTGTGGACGTGTGTATGTACATGTGTATGGGGGGGGGGGGCATTTCTTTCGTCTGCTTCCTTGCGCTACCTCGCAAACGCGGGAGACAGCGACAAAGTATAAAAAAAAAAAAAAAAAAAAATATATATATATATATATATATATATATATATATATATATATATATATATATATATATATATATATATATATATATATATATATATATATATATATATATATATATATATATATATTTACCAGGGGATAAGGGAGAAAGAATACTTCCCACGCATTCCTCACGTGTCGTAGGAGGTGACTAAAGAGGACTGGAGCGGGGGGCCAGAAACCCTCCCCTCCTTGTATTTTAACTTTCTAAAAGGGGAAACACAAGAAGGAGTCACGCGAGGAGTGCTCATCCTCCTCCAAGGCTCAGATTGGGGTGTCTAAATGTGTGTGGATGTAACCAAGATGAGAAAAGAGGAGAGATAGGTAGTATGTTTGAGGAAAGGAGCCTGGATGTTTTGGGTCTGAGTGAAACGAAGCTAAAGGGTAAAGGGGAAGAGTGGTTTGGGAATGTCTTGGGAGTAAAGTTAGGGGTTAGTGAGAGGACAAGAGCAAGGGAAGGAGTAGCACTACACCTGAATCAGAAGTTGTGGGAGAATGTGATAGAGTGTAAGAAAGTAAATTCTATATTGATATGGGTAAAACTGAAAGTTGTTGGAGAGAGATGGGTGATTATTGGTGCATATAATCCCGGGCATGAGACGAACGATCATGAGAGGTAAGTGTTTTGGGAGCAGCTGAATGAATGTGTTAGTGGTTTTGATGCACAAGACCGGGTTATAATGATAGGAGATTTGAATGCAAAGGTGCGTAATGTGGCAGTTGAGGGAATGATTGGTATATATGGAGTATTCAGTATTGTAAATGGAAATGGTTAAGAGCTTGTAGATTTATGTGCTGAAAAAGGACTGGTGATTGGGAATACCTGGTTTAAAAAGCGAGATATACATAAGTATACGTATGTAAGTAGGAGAGATGGCCAGAGAGCGCAATTGGATTATGTGTTAATTGATAGATGCACGAAAGAGAGACTTTTGGATGTTGATGTGCTGAGAGGTGCAACTGGAGGGATGTCTGATCATTATCTTGTGGAGTCGAAGGTGAAGATTTGTGGGGGGTTTTAGAAAAGAAGAGAGAATGTTGGGGTGAAGAGAGTGGTGAGAGTAAGTGAGCTTGGAAAGGAGACTTGTGTGAGGAAGTACCGGGAGAGACTGAGTACAGAACGGAAAAAGGTGAGAACAAAACATGTAAGGGGAGTGGGGGAGGAATGAGATGTATTTCGGGAAGCAGTGATGGCTTGCTCAAAAGATGCTTCTGGCATAAGAAGCGTGGGGGTTGGGTTGATTAGAAAAGGTAGTGAGTGGTGGGATGAAGAAGTAAGATTATTACTGAAAAAGAAGAGAGAGGCATTTGAACGATTTTTGCAGGGAAAAAATGCAAATGAGTGGGAGAGGTATAAAAGAAAGAGGCAGGAGGTCAAGAGAAAGGTGCAAGAGGTGAAAAAGAGGGCAAATAAGACTTGGGGTGAGAGTGTATCATTAAATATCAGGGAGGATAAAAAGATGTTTTTGAAGGAGGTAAATAAAGAGTGTAAGACAAGGGAGCAAATGGGAACTTCAGTGAAGTGGGCTAATGGGGAGGTGATAACAAGTAGTGGTGATGTCAGAAGGAGATGGAGTGAGTATTTTGAAGGTTTGTTCAATGTGTTTGATGATAGAGTGGCAGATATAGGGTGTTTTGGTCGAGGTGGTGTGCAAAGTGAGAGGGTTAGGGAAAATGATTTGGTAAATAGAGAAGAGGCAATAAAAGCTTTACGGAAGATGAAAGCCGGCTAAGAAGCAGGTTTGGATGGTATTGCAGTCAAATTTATTAAAAAAGGGGGTGACTGTATTGTTGACTGATTGGTAAGGTTATTTAATATATGAATGATTCATGGTGAGGTGCCTAAGGATTGGCGGAATGCGTGCATAGTGCCATTGTACAAAGGCAAAGGGGATAAGAGTGAGTGCTCAAATTACAGAGGTATAAGTTTGTTGAGTATTCCTGGTAAATTATATGTGAGGGTATTGATTGAGAGGGTGAAGGCGTGTATAGAGCATCAGATTGGGGAAGAGCAGTGTGGTTTCAGAAGTGGTAGAGGATGTGTGGATCAGGTGTTTGCTTTGATGAATGTATGTGAGAAATACTTAGAAAAACAAATAGATTCGTATGTAGCATTTATGGATCTGGAGAAGGAATATGATAGAGTTAATAGAGATGCTCTGTGGAAGGTTTTAAGAATATATGGTGTGGGAGGCAAGTTGTTAGAAGCAGTGAAAAGTTTTTATCGAGGATGTAAGGCATGTGTACGTTTAGGAAGAGAGGAAAGTCAATGGTTCTCAGTGAATGTAGGTTTGCGGCAGGGGTATGTGATGTCTCCATGGTTGTTTAATTTGTTTATGGATTGGGTTGTTAGGGAGGTAAATGCAAGAGTTTTGGAAAGAGGGACAAGTATGCAGTCTGTTGCGGATGAGTGAGCTTGGGAAGTGAGTCAGTTGCTGTTCGCTGATGATACAGCGCTGGTGGCTGATTCATGTAAGAAACTGCAGAAGCTGGTGACTGAGTTTGGTAGTGTGTGAAAGAAGAAAGTTAAGTGTAAATGTGAATAAGAGCAAGCTTATTAGGTACAGTAGGGTTGAGGGTCAAGTCAATTGGGAGGTAAGTATGAATGGAGAAAAACTGGAGGAAGTAAAGTGTTTTAGATATCTGGAAGTGGTCCTGGCAGCGGATGGAACCATGGAAGCGGAAGTGAATCATAGGGTGGTGGAGGGGGCGAAAATTCTGGAAGCCTTGAAGAATGTTTGGAAGTCGAGAATATTATCTCGGAAAGCAAAAATGGGTATGTTTGAAGGAATAGTGGTTCCAACAATGTTGTATGGTTGCGAGGCGTGGGCTATGGATAGAGTTGTGCGCAGGAGGGTGGATGTGCTGGCAATGAGATGTTTGAGGACAATATGTGGCGTGAGGTGGCTTGATTGAGTAAGTAATGTAAGGGTGAGCCTGATGTGTGGAAATAAAAAGATTGTGGTTGAGAGAGCAGAAGTGGGTGTTTTGAAATGGTTTGGTCACATGGAGAGAATGAGTGAGGAAAGATTGACCAAGAGGATATATGTGTCGGAGGTGGAGGGAACAAGGAGAAGAGGGAGACCAAATTGGAGGTGGAAAGATGGAGTGAAAAAGATTTTGTGTGATCGGGGCCTGAACATGCAGGAGGTGAAAGGAGGGCAAGGAATAGAGTGAATTGGAGCGATGTGGTATACCGGGGTTGACGTGCTGTCAGTGGATTGAATCAAGGCATGTGAAGCGTCTGGGGTAAACCATGGAAAGCTGTGTAGGTTTTTATATTTGCGTGTGTGGACGTGTGTATGTACATGTGTTGGGGGGGGGATGGGCCATTTCTTTCGTCTGTTTCCTTGCGCTACCTCGAAACGCGGAGACAGCGACAAAGTATAAAAAAAAAAAAATATATATATATATATATATATATATATATATATATATATATATAATATATATATATATATATATAATAATATATAATATATATATACATATATATATATATATATATATATAATATATATATATATATATATATATATATATATATATATATATATATAATATATATATATATTTATATAAATATATATAAATGTATATTTAAAAAAAAATATATATTATATATATATATATATATATATTTTTTTTTTTTTTTTTTCATTCATTTCAAGCTAAAAGTTTGTTTTCTAAATTGTTTCTTACATTTTTCATATGTATATATATGTATGTGTGTGTGTGTGTGTGTGTGTGTGTGTGTATGCGTGTGTGTGTGTGTGTGTGTGTGTGTGTGTATATGTATAATATATATGTATATTATCCCTGGGGATAGGGGTGAAAGAATACTACCCACGTATTCCTCGCGTGTCGTAGAAAGCGACTAGAGGGGACGGGAGCGGGGGGCCGGAAATCCTCCCCTCCTTGTATTAACTTTCTAAAATGGGAAACAGAAGAAGGAGTCACGCGGGGAGTGATCATCCTCCTCGAAGGCTCAGAGTGGGGTGCCTAAATGTGTGTGGATGTAACCAAGATGTGAAAAAAGGAGAGATAGGTAGCATGTTTGAGGAAAGGAACCTGGATGTTTTGGCTCTGAGTGAAACGAAGCTCAAGGGTAAAGGGGAAGAGTGGTTTGGAAATGTCTGGGGAGTGAAGTCAGGGGTTAGTGAGAGGACAAGAGCAAGGGAAGGAGTAGCAATACTCCTGAAACAGGAGTTGTGGGAGTATGTGATAGAATGTAAGAAAGTAAATTCTCGATTAATATGGGTAAAATTGAAAGTTGATGGAGAGAGGTGGGTGATTATTGGTGCATATGCACCTGGGCATGAGAAGAAAGATCATGAGAGGCAATGTTTTGGGAGCAGCTGAATGAGTGTGTTAACGGTTTTGATGCACGAGACCGGGTTGTAGTGATGGGTGATTTGAATGCAAAGGTGAGTAATGTGGCAGTTGAGGAATAATTGGTATGCATGGGGTGTTCAGTGTTGTAAATGGAAATGGTGAAGAGCTTGTAGATTTATGTGCTGAAAAAGGACTGATGATTGGGAATACCTGGTTTAAAAAGCGAGATATACATAAGTATACTTATGTAAGTAGGAGAGATGGCCAGAGAGCGTTATTGGATTACGTGTTAATTGACAGGCGTGCGAAAGAGAGACTTTTGGATGTTAATGTGCTGAGAGGTGCAACTGGAGGGATGTCTGATCATTATCTTGTGGAGGCTAAGGTGAAGATTAGTATGGGTTTTTAGAAAAGATGAGTGAATGTTGGGGTGAAGAAGGTGGTGAGAGTAAGTGAGCTTGGGAAGGAGACCTGTGTGGGGAAGTACCAGGAGAGACTGTGTACAGAATGGAAGAAGGTGACAACAATGGAACTAAGGGGAGTGGGGGAGGAATGGGATGTATTTAGGGAATCAGTGATGGATTGCGCAAAAGATGCTTGTGGCATGAGAAGAGTGGGAGGTGGGCTGTTTAGAAAGGGTAGTGAGTGGTGGGATGAAGAAGTAAGAGTATTAGTGAAAGAGAAGAGAGAGGCATTTGGACGATTTTTGCAGGGAAAAAATGCAATTGAGTGGGAGAAGTATAAAAGAAAGAGACAGGAGGTCAAGAAAAAGGTGCAAGAGGTGAAAAAAAGGGCAAATGAGAGTTGGGGTGAGAGACTATCAGTAAATTTTAGGGAGAATAAAAAGATGTTCTGGAAGGAGGTAAATAGGGTGCGTAAGACAAGGGAGCAAATGGGAACTTCAGTGAAGGGCGTAAATGGGGAGGTGATAACAAGTAGTGGTGATGTGAGAAGGAGATGGAATGAGTATTTTGAAGGTTTGTTGAATGTGTCTGATGACAGAGTGCCAGATATAGGGTGTTTTGGTCGAGGTGGTGTGCAAAGTGAGAGGGTTAGGGAAAATGATTTGGTAAACAGAGAAGAGGTAGTGAAAGCTTTGCGGAAGATGAAAGCCGGCAAGGCAGCAGGTTTGGATGGTATTGCAGTGGAATTTATTAAAAAAGGGGGTGACTGTATTGTTGACTGGTTGGTAAGGTTATTTAATGTATGTATGACTCATGGTGAGGTGCCTGAGGATTGGCGGAATGCGTGCATAGTGCCATTGTACAAAGGCAAAGGGGATAAGAGTGAGTGCTCAAATTACAGAGGTATAAGTTTGTTGAGTATTCCTGGTAAATTATATGGGAGGGTGTTGATTGAGAGGGTGAAGGCATGTACAGAGCATCAGATTGGGGAAGAGCAGTGTGGTTTCAGAAGTGGTAGAGGATGTGTGGATCAGGTGTTTGCTTTGAAGAATGTATGTGAGAAATACTTAGAAAAGCAAATGGATTTGTATGTAGCATTTATGGATCTGGAGAAGGCATATGATAGAGTTGATAGAGATGCTCTGTGGAAGGTATTAAGAATATATGGTGTGGGAGGCAAGTTGTTAGAAGCAGTGAAAAGTTTTTATCGAGGATGTAAGGCATGTGTACGTGTAGGAAGAGAGGAAAGTGATTGGTTCTCAGTGAATGTAGGTTTGCGGCAGGGGTGTGTGATGTCTCCATGGTTGTTTAATTTGTTTATGGATGGGGTTGTTAGGGAGGTAAATGCAAGATTCCTGGAAAGAGGGGCAAGTATGAAGTCTGTTGGGGATGAGAGAGCTTGGGAAGTGAGTCAGTTGTTGTTCGCTGATGATACAGCGCTGGTGGCTGATTCATGTGAGAAACTGCAGAAGCTGGTGACTGAGTTTGGTAAAGTGTGTGGAAGAAGAAAGTTAAGAGTAAATGTGAATAAGAGCAAGGTTATTAGGTACAGTAGGGTTGAGGGTAAAGTCAATTGGGAGGTGAGTTTGAATGGAGAAAAACTGGAGGAAGTGAAGTGTTTTAGATATCTGGGAGTGGATCTGTCAGCGGATGTAACCATGGAAGCGGAAGTGGATCATAGGGTGGGGGAGGGGGCGAAAATTTTGGGAGCCTTGAAAAATGTGTGGAAGTCGAGAACATTATCTCGGAAAGCAAAAATGGGTATGTTTGAAGGAATAGTGGTTCCAACAATGTTGTATGGTTGCGAGGCGTGGGCTATGGATAGAGTTGTGCGCAGGAGGATGGACGTGCTGGAAATGAGATGTTTGAGGAAAATGTGTGGTGTGAGGTGGTTTGATCGAGTAAGTAACGTAAGGGTAAGAGAGATGTGTGGAAATAAAAAGAGCGTGGTTGAGAGAGCAGAAGAGGGTGTTTTGAAATAGTTTTGGCACATGGAGAGAATGAGTGAGGAAAGATTGACCAAGAGGATATATGTGTCGGAGGTGGAGGGAACGAGGAGAAGAGGGAGACCAAATTGGAGGTGGAAAGATGGAGTGAAAAAGATTTTGTGTGATCGGGGCCTGAAGATGCAGGAGGGTGAAAGGAGGGCAAGGAATAGAGTGAATTGGAGCGATGTGGTATACAGGGGTTGACGTGCTGTCAGTGGATTGAATCAAGGCATGTGAAGCGTCTGGGGTAAACCATGGAAAGCTGTGTAGGTATGTATGTTTGCGTGTGTGGACGTGTGTATGTACATGTGTATGGGGGGGGGGGCATTTCTTTCGTCTGCTTCCTTGCGCTACCTCGCAAACGCGGGAGACAGCGACAAAGTATAAAAAAAAAAAAAAAAAAAAATATATATATATATATATATATATATATATATATATATATATATATATATATATATATATATATATATATATATATATATATATATATATATATATATATATATATATATATATATTTACCAGGGGATAAGGGAGAAAGAATACTTCCCACGCATTCCTCACGTGTCGTAGGAGGTGACTAAAGAGGACTGGAGCGGGGGGCCAGAAACCCTCCCCTCCTTGTATTTTAACTTTCTAAAAGGGGAAACACAAGAAGGAGTCACGCGAGGAGTGCTCATCCTCCTCCAAGGCTCAGATTGGGGTGTCTAAATGTGTGTGGATGTAACCAAGATGAGAAAAGAGGAGAGATAGGTAGTATGTTTGAGGAAAGGAGCCTGGATGTTTTGGGTCTGAGTGAAACGAAGCTAAAGGGTAAAGGGGAAGAGTGGTTTGGGAATGTCTTGGGAGTAAAGTTAGGGGTTAGTGAGAGGACAAGAGCAAGGGAAGGAGTAGCACTACACCTGAATCAGAAGTTGTGGGAGAATGTGATAGAGTGTAAGAAAGTAAATTCTATATTGATATGGGTAAAACTGAAAGTTGTTGGAGAGAGATGGGTGATTATTGGTGCATATAATCCGGGCATGAGACGAACGATCATGAGAGGTAAGTGTTTTGGGAGCAGCTGAATGAATGTGTTAGTGGTTTTGATGCACAAGACCGGGTTATAATGATAGGAGATTTGAATGCAAAGGTGCGTAATGTGGCAGTTGAGGGAATGATTGGTATATATGGAGTATTCAGTATTGTAAATGGAAATGGTTAAGAGCTTGTAGATTTATGTGCTGAAAAAGGACTGGTGATTGGGAATACCTGGTTTAAAAAGCGAGATATACATAAGTATACGTATGTAAGTAGGAGAGATGGCCAGAGAGCGCAATTGGATTATGTGTTAATTGATAGATGCACGAAAGAGAGACTTTTGGATGTTGATGTGCTGAGAGGTGCAACTGGAGGGATGTCTGATCATTATCTTGTGGAGTCGAAGGTGAAGATTTGTGGGGGGTTTTAGAAAAGAAGAGAGAATGTTGGGGTGAAGAGAGTGGTGAGAGTAAGTGAGCTTGGAAAGGAGACTTGTGTGAGGAAGTACCGGGAGAGACTGAGTACAGAACGGAAAAAGGTGAGAACAAAACATGTAAGGGGAGTGGGGGAGGAATGAGATGTATTTCGGGAAGCAGTGATGGCTTGCTCAAAAGATGCTTCTGGCATAAGAAGCGTGGGGGTTGGGTTGATTAGAAAAGGTAGTGAGTGGTGGGATGAAGAAGTAAGATTATTACTGAAAAGAAGAGAGAGGCATTTGAACGATTTTTGCAGGGAAAAAATGCAAATGAGTGGGAGAGGTATAAAAGAAAGAGGCAGGAGGTCAAGAGAAAGGTGCAAGAGGTGAAAAAGAGGGCAAATAAGACTTGGGGTGAGAGTGTATCATTAAATATCAGGGAGGATAAAAAGATGTTTTTGAAGGAGGTAAATAAAGAGTGTAAGACAAGGGAGCAAATGGGAACTTCAGTGAAGTGGGCTAATGGGGAGGTGATAACAAGTAGTGGTGATGTCAGAAGGAGATGGAGTGAGTATTTTGAAGGTTTGTTCAATGTGTTTGATGATAGAGTGGCAGATATAGGGTGTTTTGGTCGAGGTGGTGTGCAAAGTGAGAGGGTTAGGGAAAATGATTTGGTAAATAGAGAAGAGGCAATAAAAGCTTTACGGAAGATGAAAGCCGGCTAAGAAGCAGGTTTGGATGGTATTGCAGTCAAATTTATTAAAAAAGGGGGTGACTGTATTGTTGACTGATTGGTAAGGTTATTTAATATATGAATGATTCATGGTGAGGTGCCTAAGGATTGGCGGAATGCGTGCATAGTGCCATTGTACAAAGGCAAAGGGGATAAGAGTGAGTGCTCAAATTACAGAGGTATAAGTTTGTTGAGTATTCCTGGTAAATTATATGTGAGGGTATTGATTGAGAGGGTGAAGGCGTGTATAGAGCATCAGATTGGGGAAGAGCAGTGTGGTTTCAGAAGTGGTAGAGGATGTGTGATCAGGTGTTTGCTTTGAAGAATGTATGTGAGAAATACTTAGAAAAACAAATAGATTCGTATGTAGCATTTATGGATCTGGAGAAGGAATATGATAGAGTTAATAGAGATGCTCTGTGGAAGGTTTTAAGAATATATGGTGTGGGAGGCAAGTTGTTAGAAGCAGTGAAAAGTTTTTATCGAGGATGTAAGGCATGTGTACGTGTAGGAAGAGAGGAAAGTGATTGGTTCTCAGTGAATGTAGGTTTGCGGCAGGGGTGTGTGATGTCTCCATGGTTGTTTAATTTGTTTATGGATGGGGTTGTTAGGGAGGTAAATGCAAGAGTTTTGGAAAGAGGGACAAGTATGCAGTCTGTTGTGGATGAGAGAGCTTGGGAAGTGAGTCAGTTGTTGTTCGCTGATGATACAGCGCTGGTGGCTGATTCATGTGAGAAACTGCAGAAGCTGGTGACTGAGTTTGGTAAGTGTGTGAAGAAGAAAGTTAAGAGTAAATGTGAATAAGAGCAAGGTTATTAGGTACAGTAGGGTTGAGGGTCAAGTCAATTGGGAGGTAAGTTTGAATGGAGAAAAACTGGAGGAAGTAAAGTGTTTTAGATATCTGGGAGTGGATCTGGCAGCGGATGGAACCATGGAAGCGGAAGTGAATCATAGGGTGGGGGAGGGGGCGAAAATTCTGGGAGCCTTGAAGAATGTTTGGAAGTCGAGAACATTATCTCGGAAAGCAAAAATGGGTATGTTTGAAGGAATAGTGGTTCCAACAATGTTGTATGGTTGCGAGGCGTGGGCTATGGATAGAGTTGTGCGCAGGAGGGTGGATGTGCTGGCAATGAGATGTTTGAGGACAATATGTGGCGTGAGGTGGCTTGATTGAGTAAGTAATGTAAGGGTGAGCCTGATGTGTGGAAATAAAAAGATTGTGGTTGAGAGAGCAGAAGTGGGTGTTTTGAAATGGTTTGGTCACATGGAGAGAATGAGTGGGGAAAGATTGACCAAGAGGATATATGTTTCAGAGGTGGAGGGAACGAGGAGAAGGAGGAGACCAAATTGGAGGTGGAAAGATGGAGTGAAAAAGATTTTGATTGATCGGGGCCTAAACATGCAGGAGGATGAAAGGCGTGCAAGGAATAGAGTGAATCGTAACGATGTGGTATTTCGGGGTCGACGTGCCGTCAATGGATTGAACCAGGGCATATGAAGCGTCTGGGGTAAACAATGGAAAGTGTGTGGGGCCTGGATGTGGAAAGGGAGCTGTGGTTTCGGTGCATTATTACATTACAGCTGGAGACTGAATGTGAACGAATGGGGCCTTTGGTGTCTTTTCCTAGCGCTACCTCGCACACATGAGGGGGGAGGGGGTTGTTATTCCATGTGTGGCAAGGTGGCGATGGGAACAAATAATGGCAGACAGTATGAATTATGTACATGTGTATATATGTATATGTCTGTGTGTGTATATATATGTGTACGTTAAGATGTATAGGTATGTATATTTGCGGGTGTGGACGTGTATGTATATACATGTGTATGTTGGCGGGTTGGGCGATTCTTTCGTCTGTTTCCTTGCGCTACCTCGCTAACGCGGGAGACAGCGACAAGGCAAAAAAAAAATATATATATATATATATATATATATATATATATATATATATATATATATATATATATATATATATATATATATATATATATATTGTAATTCTTTTTGTATTTAATAATGGAAGAGTCAATGATATTTCTCTTGGTAATAGAGTTTGAGTTACAAACTGAGATGGCGTTACTCCAGTGAATAAAATGATCATAGTTTTTAACGTGATTAAACAAGGCATTTGATTCTTGTCCCGTTCTTATACTATATTTATATTGCTTAAGTCTAACAGAAATATCCTTACCAGTCTGTCCAATATAAAATTTATCACATTTTCCACAAGGCAGTTTATAAATGCATCCAAGAGAATTTTCCGTTGAATCCCTGATTAAGATATTCTTTATAGTATTGTTGTTGCTAAAGGCAACATTTACTTTCAAGGATTTAAGCAACATGGGAAGCAAAGTGAAATCATTATCAAAAAGGAGAACTAAAAGATTCTTGGTGTCAATGGGAGTTTTGGGCTAAACTCTATAAAATGATTTCCTTGCTAACTTAAGGGATTTATAAAGGAAAGATCAAGGGTACTTTAACTTAGAAACAATAGAATATATCTTCTCAAACTCACCATCAATAAACTCTGGACTGCAAATACGTAATGCCCTAAGGAACATAGATTGAAATGATAATTTAACTCTGTTATGTTGAGATGAGTAATAATGGATATATGAGCATACATCGGTGGGTTTTCTGTATATGCTAAACTTAAACTTGTTTCCTTGTCTACGAATCATGCAATCTAAAAATGGTAACATACCATTATTTTCATTTTCCAAAGTAAATCTTTATGGAACGTACTAAATCATTGAATAAGGGGTGAAATATTTGTAAATTTTCATATGTTGGCAAAACAAAAAGCATCAAATACATACCTAAACCAAATTGCATTAGAAGGTAAGATATCCTTTATTAATTTTGTTTTAGAAGATTCCATATAAAGATTACCTCGTACTGGTGAAAGAGGGTTACCCATTGCCATACCAAATTTTTGAGTATAATAATCTCCATTAAAATGAAATCCAGTCTTTTATACACAATTTAATCAGTTCAATGAAATTAGACTTTGAAACAGGTAAATGAATATCATCCAAGACATCAAATAAATATTCTAAAAGGTCATCAACTGGAACTTTAGTGAAAAGTAAGGAAACATCAAAGCTAACTAGTTTGAAATCAAAATTAATATTGATATTGTTTAGCTTGTTGACTAGATCTACATTTTTCATGATATTAGAATTTGATACCTTACCCACTAAATGGCTTAATAAAGAAACTAACCGTTTTGACAGTTTATATTTGATAGAGCCAACTGAACTCACTGTAGGCCTTGCTGGAAAATTCTGTGTATGTGTTTTGATAAGTCCATACACATATGGGAATGAAGGGGACAAAGATGACAAACCTTTGATAATAGAAATGTTACCTTTCAACAACGATTTCATTTCTTTATTGAAATGAGAATTAACTGCTTCTAATGGACGTTTACTAAGTTTAGAATATGTTGTGTCATCATTTAGAGGATCATACATTTTAGATTATCAGTTACTTTTGTCTAAAATCACTACAGTGTTAGCCTCATCTGCTTTAGTAATATGTATATCCTTGTCTTTTTTAAGGTGTTAATAGCTCTTATGAATCTTTTAGGGCAATTAGTTTCCACTGGTTTTGACAAACTGGAATACACTAAACCCTTACAGATATTAATATCATCATTACTCAAA
Organism: Panulirus ornatus; assembly: GCF_036320965.1. Lineage (NCBI taxonomy): Eukaryota > Metazoa > Arthropoda > Malacostraca > Decapoda > Palinuridae > Panulirus > Panulirus ornatus. Next base: position 47,131,680 of record NC_092239.1, on the reverse strand, counting down.
TTACTGTATTTTTCTAAATTACAAAAAGACTTTGTGACATCAACACAGCTGGCTTCTCTATTAGAGCACAAAAAACTTAAACCATATCCTAATGCACACAAAGAATCTTTATCTAGCTGTTTATTAGAGAGGTTTACCACAAAAGATGGGTTTGTGTTCTTCGTCCAATCGCTGTTTTCAATAAGATGGTTCAACTTACGATTTAGTGACACTTGTAGCCTATTGCACTCTTTTCTTAATTTATCACAGGAATAGTCCAACATCTTGTTCTTCCAGTGTGTCGGTATTGTCATTTGAAAGGTACTTTTCTTCTATCTTGAAATGCGAAAAACCTCCTCCATTTCAAGTTTCTTTAATTCAATGTTTTTCTTTAAAATAACATTTTGGAATTGGTCATATGTTCTACCAGACAGCTGCAACAAACATTGAGGTAGGACAGATCTTGGCATCACTTGTTCATCAAGTATTTCCTAAGGAATCCAAATCGTAACTTCAGTTGGTGGGCCTTGATTAGCGAATTGGAGAAAGCAGTAACGAAAGGAGAAAGTCCAGGACAGCTTGTAGAGAAGTAATAGAATAGCCGTGTGGAATCCATGCTGGAAAGGATCACAATTTTGGATGTGATCAAGATATTCCTATGAGTCCACGGGGAAAATGAAATACATAAACAGAATTAGCCAGCAAGACCTATAGTGAGTTCAGTAGGCTCCATCACATATAAATTGTCAAAATGGTTAGTTTCTTTATGAAGCCCTTTAGTGGGTAAGGTATCAAATTCTAATATCATGAACAATGTAGATTTAGTTAACAAGGAAAACAATATCAGTGTTAATTTTGATTTCAAACTAGTTAGCTTTAATGTTTCCTTACTCTTCAAAAAATTCCATTTGATGACCTTTTAGAATATTCATTTGATGTCTTGGATGATATTCATTTACCTGTTTCAAAGTCTAATTTCACTGAACTGATAAAATTGTGTATAAAAGACTGTGCATTTCAATTTAATGGAGAATATTATGCTCAAAAATTTGGTATGGCAATGGGTAACCCTCTTTTACTTGTACTAAGTAATCTTTATATGGCATTTTAAAAAAAAAAAACTACTAAAGGATATCTTACCTTCTAATGCAATTTCGTTTAGGTATGTAGATGATATTCTTTGTGTTTGGCCAACAAATAAAAATTTACAAATATTTCTCCCCTTACTTATCAATTTAGAACCTTCCATGAAATTGACTGTAGAAAATGAATAATAATGTTATGTTACCATTATTAGATTGCATGATCCATAGACAAGGAAACAAGTTTAAGTTTAGCATATACAGAAAACCCACCAATGTATGCTCATATATCCATTATTACTCATCTCAACATGACAGAGTTAAATTATCATCATTTCAATCTATGTTCCTTAGGGCATTACGTATTTGCAGTACAGAGTTTATTGATGATGAGTTTGAGAAGATGTACCCTTGATCTTTCATTGATAAATCCCTTAAGTTTGCAAAGAAATCTTTCTATAGAGTTGAGCCCAAGCCTCCAATGGACACCAAGAATCTTTTAGTTGTCCCTTTTAATAATAATTTCACTTTGCTTCCCATATTGCTTAAATCCTGTAATGTAAATGCTGCTTTTAGCAACAATAACACTATAAAGGATATCTAAATCAGGAATTCACCAGAAAATTATCTTGGATGCATCTATAAACTGCCTTGTGGAAACTGTGATAAATTTAATTTTTGCAGACTGGTAAGGATCTTTCTGTTAGACTTAAGCAACATAAATATAGTATAAGAACGGGACAAGAATCAAATGCCTTGTTTAATGACATTAAAACCTATGATCATTGTATTGACTGGAGTAACGCCATCTCAGTTATTAACTCTAACTCTATTACCAAGAGAAATATCTTTGAATCTTCTATTATCATTTACACAAAGAATTATGATCTTAATATCAGTGATAGTCGATACAAATTAGATAACTTTATTGTTGATAAAACTTGTAAAACGATAAGTTTATGAACGCTCGTTGTATGATTTGTAAAATCACATGTTTACAAAATTGCGCCCTAGCTTCGTCTCTTCGATGTATATAAACTGACTGTTATATTTCTTTCTTGTGTCTCCCCTGATTTTATGATTATTACAGGATAGTGCACCTGGGAGCTTATCGTCTTTCATTTTCCCTGGAAAGAGGGGCAAGTATGAAGTCTGTTGGGGATCAGAGAGCTTGGGAAGTGAGTCAGTTGTTGTTCGCTGATGATACAGCGCTGGTGGCTGATTCATGTGAGAAACTGCAGAAGCTGGTGACTGAGTTTGGTAAAGTGTGTGAAAGAAGAAAGTTAAGAGTAAATGTGAATAAGAGCAAGGTTATTAGGTACAGTAGGGTTGAGGGTCAAGTCAATTGGGAGGTGAGTTTGAATGGAGAAAAACTGGAGGAAGTGAAGTGTTTTAGATATCTGGGAGTGGATCTGGCAGCGGATGGAACCATAGAAGCAGAAGTGGATCATAGGGTAGAGGAGGGGGCGAAAATTCTGGGAGCCTTGAAGAATGTGTGGAAGTCGAGAACATTATCTCGGAAAGCAAAAATGGGTATGTTTGAAGGAATAGTGGTTCCACCAATGTTGTATGGTTGCGAGGCGTGCGCTATGGATAGAGTTGTGCGCAGGAGGTTGGATGAACTGGAAATGAGATGTATGAGGACAATGTGTGGTGTGAGGTGGTTTGATCGAGTAAGTAACGTAAGGGTAAGAGAGATGTGTGGAAATAAAAAGAGCGTGGTTGAGAGAGCAGAAGAGGGTGTTTTGAAATGGTTTGGGCACATGGAGAGAATGAGTGAGGAATGATTGACCAAGAGGATATATATGTCGAAGGTGGAGGGAACGAGGAGAAGAGGGAGACCAAATTGGAGGTGGAAAGATGGAGTGAAAAAGATTTTGTGTGATCGGGGCCTGAACATGCAGGAGGGTGAAAGGAGGGCAAGGAATAGAGTGAATTGGAGCGATGTGGTATACCGGGGTTCATGTGCTGTCAGCGGATTAAATCAGGGCATGTGAGGCGTCTGGGGTAAACCATGGAAAGCTGTGTAGATATGTATATTTGCGTGTGTGGACGTATGTATATACATGTGTATGGGGGTGGGTTGGGCCATTTCTTTCGTCTGTTTCCTTGCGCTACCTCGCAAACGCGGGAGACAGCGACAAAGCAAAAAAAAAAAAATATATATATATATATGTATATATATATGAGAGTTGGGGTGAGAGAGTATCATTATATTTTAGGGAGAATAAAAAGATGCTCTGGAAGGAGGTAAATAAAGTGAGTAAGACAAGGGAGGAAATGGGAACTTCAGTGAAGGGCGCAAATGGGGAGGTGATAACAAGTAGTGGTCATGTGAGAAGGAGATGGAGTGAATATTTTGAAGGTTTGTTGAATGTGTTTGATGATAGAGTGGCAGATATAGGGTGTTTTGGTCGAGGTGGTGTGCAAAGTGAGAGGGTTAGGGAAAATGATTTGGTAAACAGAGAAGAGGTAGTAAAAGCTTTGCGGAAGATGAAAGCCAACAAGGCAGCAGGTTTGGATGGTATTGCAGTGGAATTTATTAAAAAAGGGGGTGACTGTATTATTGACTGGTTGGTAAGGTTATTTAATGTATGTATGACTCATGGTGAGGTGCCTGAGGATTTGCGGAATGCGTGCATAGTGCCATTGTACAAAGGCAACGGGAATAAGAGTGAGTACTCAAATTACAGAGGTATAAGTTTGTTGAGTATTCCTGGTAAATTATATGGGAGGGTATTGATTGAGAGGGTGAAGGCACGTACAGAGCATCAGATTGGGGAAGAGCAGTGTGGTTTCAGAAGTGGGAGAGGATGTGTGGATCAGGTGTTTGCTTTGAAGAATGTATGTGAGAAATACTTAGAAAAGTAAATGGATTTGTATGTAGCATTTATGGATCTGGAGAAGGCATATGATAGAGTTGATAGAGATGCTCTCTGGAAGGTATTAAGAATATATGGTGTGGGAGTCAAGTTGTTAGAAGCAGTGAAATGTTTTTATCGAGGATGTAAGGCATGTGTACGTGTAGGAAGAGAGGAAAGTGATTGGTTCTCAGTTAATGTAGGTTTGCGGCAGGGGTGTGTGATGCCTCCATGGTTGTTTAATTTGTTTATATATGGGGTTGTTAGGGAGGTGAATGCAAGAGTTTTGGAAAAGAGGGGCAAGAATGAAGTCTGTTGGGGATGAGAGAGCTTGGAAAGTGAGTCAGTTGTTGTTCGCTGATGATACAGCGCTGGTGGCTGATTCATGTGAGAAACTGCAGATGCTGGTGACTGAGTTTGGTAAAGTGTGTGAAAGAAGAAAGTTAAGAGTAAATGTGAATAAGAGCAAGGTAATTAGGTACAGAAGGGTTGAGGGTCAAGTCAATTGGGAGGTAAGTTTGAATGGAGCAAAACAAGAGGAAGTAAAGTGTTCTAGATATCTGGAAGCGGAAGTGAAACATAGGGTGGTGGAGGGGGCGAAAATCTTGGGAGCCTTGAAGAATGTGTGGAAGTCGAGATCATTATCTCGGAAAGCAAAAAGGGTATGTTTGAAGGAATAGTGGTTCCAACAATTTTGTCTGGTTGCGAGGCGTGGGCTATGGATAGAGTTGTGCGCAGCAGGATGGATGTGCTGGAAATGAGATGTTTGAGGACAATGTGTGGTGTGAGGTGGTTTGATCGAGTAAGTAACGTAAGGGTAAGAGAGATGTGTGGAAATAAAAAGAGCGTGGTTGAGAGAGCAGATGAGGGTGTTTTGAAATGGTTTGGGCACATGGAGAGAGTGAGTGAGGAAAGATTGACCAAGAGGATATATGTGTCGGAGGTGGAGGGAACAAGTAGATGTGGGAGACCAAATTGGTGGTGGAAAGATGGAGTGAAAAAGATTTTGTGTGATCGGGGCCTGAACATGCATGAGGGTGAAAGGAGGGCAAGGAATAGAGTGAATTGGATAGATGTGGTATACTGGGGTTGACATGCTGTCAGTGGATTGAATCAAAGCATGTGAAGCGTCTGGGGTAAACCATGGAAAGCTGTGTAGGTATGTATATTTGCGTGTGTGGAGGTATTTGTATACATGTGTATGGGGTGGGTTGGGCCATTTCTTTCGTCTGTTTCCTTGCGGTACCTCCCAAACGCGGGAGACATCGACAAAAAAAAAAAAGATTATATATATATATATATATATATATATATATATATATATATATATATATATATATATATATATATATATATATATATATATATATATATATATATACATATATATATATATATATATATATAGTATTTTAACTTTCTAAAAGGGGAAACAGAAGAAGGAGTCACGCGAGGAGTGCTCATCCTCCTCGAAGGCTCAGATTGGGGTGTCTGAATGTGTGTGGATGTATCCAAGATTAGAAAAAGGGAGAGAAAGGTAGTATGTTTGAGGAAAAGAACCTGGATGCTTTGGCTCTGAGTGAAACGAAGTTAAAGGGTAAAGGGGAAGATTGGTTTCGGAATGTCTTGGGAGTAAAGTCAGGGGTTAGTGAGAGGACAAGAGCAAGGGGAGGAGTAGCACTACTCCTGAATCAGGAGTTGTGGGAGTATTTGATAGAGTGTAAGAAAGTAAATTCTAGAATGATATGGGTAAAACTAAAAGTTGATGGAGAGAGATGGTTGATTATTGGTGCATATGCACCTGGGCATGAGAAGAAAGTTCATGAGAGGCAAATGTTTTGGGAGCAGCTGAATGAGTGTGTTAGCGGTTTTGATGCACAAGACCGGGTTATAGTGATGGGTGATTTGAATTCAAAGGTGTGTAATGTGGCAGTTTAGGAAATAATTGGTATACATGGAGTGTTCAGTGTTGTAAATGGAAATTGTGAAGAGCTTGTAGATTCATGTCCTGAAAAAGGACGGGTGATTGGGAATACCTGTTTTAAAAAGCGAGATATACATAAGTATACGTATGTAAGTAGGAGAGATAGCCAGACAGCGTTATCGGATTACATGTTAATTGATAGACGCACGATAGAGAAACTTTTGGTTGTTAATGTGCTGAGAGGTGCAACTAGAGGGATGTCTGATCCTTATCTTGTGTAGGCAAGGATGAAGATTTGTGGGGATTTTCAGAAAAGAAGAGAGAATGTTGGGGTGAAGAGAGTGGTGAGAGTAAGTGAGCTTGGGAAGGAGAATTGTGTGAGGAAGTAAAAGGACAGACTGAGTACAGAATGGAAAAAGGTGAGAACAAAGGAGGTAAGGGGAGTGGGGGAGGAATGGGATGTATTTAGGAAGCAGTGATGGCTTGCGCAAAAGATGCTTGTGGCATGAGAAGCGTGGGAGGTGGGTTGATTAGAAAAGGTAGTGAGTGGTGGAATGAAGAAGTAAGATTATTAGTGAAAAAGAAGAGAGAGGCATTTGAACGATTTTTGCAGGGAAAAAATTCAAATGAGTGGGAGAGGTATAAAAGAAAGATTAAGGAGGTCAAGAGAAAGGTGCAAGAGGTGAAAAAGAGGGCAAATGAGAATTACGGGGAGACAGTATCATTAAATTTCAGGGAGAATAAAAAGATGTTATGGAAGGAGGTAAATAAAGTGCGTAAGACAAGGGAACAAATGGGAACTTCAGTGAGGGGGGCTAATGGGGAGGTGATAACAAGTAGTGGTGATGTGAGAAGGAGATGGAGTGAGTATTTTGAAGGTTTGTTGGATGTGTTTGATGATAGAGTGGCAGATATAGGGTGTTTTGGTCGAGGTGGTGTGCAAAGTGAGTGGGTTAGGGAAAATGATTTGGTAAATAGAGAAGAGGTAGTAAAAGCTTTACGGAAGATGAAAGCCGTCAAAGCAGCAAGTTTGGATGGTATTGCAGTGGAATTTATTAAAAAAGGGGGTGACTGTATTGTTGACTGGTTGGTAAGGTTATTTAATGTATGTATGATGCATGGTGAGGTGACTGAGGATTGGCGGAATGCGTGCATAGTGCCATTGTACAAATGCAAAGGGGATAAGTGTGAATGCTCAAATTACAGAGGTATAAGTTTGTTGAGTATTCCTGTTAAATTATATGGGAGGGTATTGATTGAGAGGGTGAAGGCGTGTACAGAGCATCAGATTGGGGAAGAGCAATGTGGTTTCAGAAGTGGTAGAGGATGTTTGGATCAGGTGTTTGCTTTTAAGAATGTATATGAGAAATACTTAGAAAAACAAATGGATTTGTATGTAGCATTCACGGATCTGGAGAAGGCATATGATAGAGTTGATAGAGATGCTCTGTGGAAGGTTTTAGGAACATATGGTGTGGGAGGCATGTTGTTAGAAGCTGTGAAAAGTTTTTATCGAGGATGTAAGGCATGTGTACGTGTCGGAAGAGAGGAAAGTGATTGGTTCTCAGTGAATGTAGGTTTGCGGCAGGGGTGTGTGATGTCTCCATGGTTGTTTAATTTGTGTATGGATGGGGTTGTTAGGGAGGTGAATGCAAGCGTTTTGGACAGAGGGGCAAGTATGAAGTCTGTTGTGGATGAGAGAGCTTGGGAAGTGAGTCAGTTGTTGTTCGCTGATTATACAGCGCTGGTGGCTGATTCATGTGAGAAACTGCATAAGCTGGTGACTGAGTTTTGTAAAGTGTGTGAAAGAAGAAAGTTAAGAGTAAATGTGAATAAGAGCAAGGTTATTAGGTACAGTAGGGTTGATGGTCAAGTCAATTGGGAGGTAAGTTTGAATGGAGAGAAACTGGAGGAAGTAAAGTGTTTTAGATATCTGGGAGTGGATCTGGAAGCGGATGGAACCATGGAAGCGGAAGTGAATCATAGGTTGGGGGAGGGGGCGAAAATTTTGGGAACCTTGAAAATTGTTTGGAAGTCGAGAACATTACCTCGGAAAGCAAAAATGTGTATGTTTGAAGGAATAGTGGTTCCAACAATGTTGTATGGTTGCGAGGCGTGGGCTATGGATAGAGTTGTGCGCAGGAGGGTTTATGTGCTGAAAATGAGATGTTTGAGGACAATATGTGATGTGAGGTGGTTTGATCGAGTAAGTAATGTAAGGGTAAGAGAAATGTGTGGAAATAAAAAGAGCGTGGTTGAGAGAGCAGAAGAGGGTGTTTTGAAATGGTTTGGTCACATGGAGAGAATGAGTGGGGAAAGATTGACCAAGAGGATATATGTGTCAGAGGTGGAGGGAACGAGGAGAAGTGGGAAGATTGACCAAGAAGATATATTTGTCGGAGGTGGAGGGAACGAGGAGAAGTGTGAGACCAAATTGGAGGTGGAAAGATGGAGTGAAAAAGATTTTGAGTGATCGGGGCCTGATCATGCAGGAGGGTGAAAGGCGTGCAAGGAATAGAGTGAATTGGATGGATATGGTATACCGGGGTTGACGTTCTGTCAATGGATTGCACCAGGGCATGTGAAGCGTCTGGGGTAAACCATGGAAAGTGTGTGGGGCCTGGATGTGGAAAGGGAGCTGTTTTTTCGGTGTATTATTACATGACAGCTAGAGACTAAGTGTGAACGAATGGGGCCTTTGGTGTCTTTCATAGCGCTACCTCGCGCACATGAGGTGGGAGGGGGATGGTATTCCATATATGGCGAGGTGGCGATGGGAAGAAATAAAGGTAGACAGTATGAATTATGTATATGGGTATATATGTATATGGTTGTGTGTGTATATATATGTGTACATTGAGATGTATAGGTATGTATATTTGCGTGTGTGGACGTGTATGTATATACTTGTGTATGTGGGCGGGTTGGGCCATTCTTTCGTCTGTTTCCTTGCGCTACCTCGCTAACGCGGGAGACAGCGACAAAGCAAAATAATAATAATAAATAACATGTATGTGGATATATATACGTGTATGTATATACATGTTTGTGTGGGTGGGTTGGGCCATTCTTTCGTCTGTTTCCTTGCGCTACCTCGCTAACGCCAGAGACAGCAATAAAGCAAAATAAATAAATGAAATATAAATATATACATGTGTATGTGTGTGGGTTGGGCCTTTCTTTCGTCTGTTTCCTTGCGCTACCTTTCTAACGTGGGAGACAGCGACTAAGTATAATAGAATATATACATATATATTTGTATATATATATATATATATATATATAAATATCGCTTTCTCGCAAAAGCGGGAGACAGCGACAAAGTAAAATAAATTTGACAAATAAATATATATATATATATATATATATATATATATATATATATATATATATATATATATATATATATATATATATATATATCTTTTTCTTTCAAACTATTCGCCATTTCCCGCATTAGCGAGGTAGCGTTAAGAACAGAGGACTGGGCCTTGAGAGAATACCCTCACCTGGCCCAATTCTCTGTTCCCTCTCTTGGAAAATTAAAAAAAAAAAAAAAAACGAGAGGGGAGGATTTCCAGCCCCCGCTCCCTCCCCTTTTAGTCGCCTTCTACGACGCGGGGAATACGTGGGAAGTATTCTTTCTCCCCTATTCCCAGGGATAATATATATATATATATATATATATATATATATATATATATATATATATATATATATATATATATATATATATATATATATATATATATATATATATATATATATATATATATATATATATATACATATATATATATATTATATTTTTTTTTTCATTTTGCTTTATCGCTGTCTCCCGCGTTTGCGAGGTAGCGCAAGGAAACAGATGACAGAAATGGCCCAAACCAACCCCATACACATGTATATACATACACGTCCAAACACGCAAATATACATACCCATACATCTCAATGTACACATATATATACACACACAGACACCTACATATATACACATGCACATAATTCACAATGTCTCCCTTTATTCATTCCCATCGCCACCTCCCCACACATGGAATAACATCCCCCTCTCCCCCTCATGTGAGCGAGGTAGCGCTAGGAAAAGACAACAAATGCCCCATTCGTTCACACTCAGTGTCTAGCTGTCATGCAATAACGCCCAAAACCATAGCTCCCTTTCCGCATCCAGGCCCGATAAAACTTTCCATGGTTTACCCCAGACGCTTCACATGCCCTGATTAAATCCATTGACAGCACGTCGACCCCGGTATACCACATCGCTCCAATTCACTCTATTCCTCTCACGCCTTTCGCCCTCCTGCATGTTCAGGCCCCGATCACTCAAAATCTTTTTCTCTCCATCTTTCTACCTCCAATTTGGTCTCCCACTTCTCGTTCCCTCCACCTCCGACAAATATATCCTCTTGGTCAATCTTTCCTCACTCATTATCTCCATGTGACCAAACCATTTCAAAACACCCTCTTCTGCTCTCTCAACCACACTCTTTTTATTTCCACACATCTCTCTTACCCTTTCATTACTTACTCGATCAAACCACTTCACACCACATATTGTCCTCAAACATCTCATTTCCAGCACATCCACCCTCTTGCGCACAACTCTATCCATAGCCCACGCCTCGCAACCATACAACATTGTCTCAACCACTATTCCTTCAAACTTAACCATTTTTGCTTTCCGAGATAATGTTCTCGACTTCCACACATTCTTCAAGGCTCCCAGGATTTTCGCCCCCTCCCCCACCCTATGATTCACTTCCGCTTCTATGGTTCCATCCGGTGCCAGATCCACTCCCAGATATCTAAAAGACTTTACTTCCTCCAGTTTTTCTCCATTCAAACTTACCTCCCAATTAACTTGACTCTCAACCCTACTGTACCTAATAATCTTGCTCTTATTCACATTTACTTTTAATTTTCTTCTTTCACTCACTTTACCAAACTGAGTCACCAGCTTCTGCAGTTTCTCACATGAATCAGCCACCAGCGCTGTATCATCAGCGAACAACAACTGACTCACTTCCCAAGCTCTCTCATCCCCAACAGACTTCATAATTGCCCCTTTCCAAAACTCTTGCATTCACCTCCCTAACAACCTCATCCATAAACAAATTAAACAACCATAGACACATCACACACCCATGCCGGAAACCTATATTCACTCAGAACCAATCACTTTCCTCTCTTTCTACACGTACACATGCCTTACATCATCGATAAAAACTTTTCACTGATTTTAACAACTTGCCTTCCACACCATATATTCTTTGTACCTTCCACAGAGCATCTCTATCAACTCTATCATATGCCTTCTCCAGATCCATAAATGCTACATACATATTCCTATATATATATATATATATAATTTAAATACAAAGGTGAGTAATGTGTCAGTTGAGGGAACAATTGGTGTACATGGAGTGTTCAGTGTTGTAAATAGAAATAGTGAGGAGCCTGTAGATTTATATGCTTATAAAGGACTGGTGATTGGGAATACCCGGTATGAAAAGAGAGGTATATATAAGTATATGTATATAAGTAGGAGAGATTGCCAGAGAGCTTTATTGGATTACGTGTTAGTTAATAGGCAAACGAAGGAGAGACTTTTGGATGTTAATGTGCTGAGAGATGCAACTGGAGGGATGTCTGATCATTATCTTGTGGAGTCGAAAGTGAAGATTTTTAGAGGTTTTCAGAAAAAGATGAAAGAACGTTGGAGTAAAGAGAGCGGTGAGAGTAAGTGAGCTTGGGAAGGGGACCTGTGCGAGGAAGTACTAGGAGATACTGAGTACAGAATGGAAAAAGGTGAGAACATAGTATGTAAGGGGAGTGGGGAAGAAATGCGATGTATTTAAGGAAGCAGTGATGGCTTGTGCAAAATATGCTTGTGGCATGAGAAGCGTTAGAGTTAGGCAGATTAGAAAGGGTAGGAAGTTGTGGGATGAAGAGGTAAGATTATTAGTGAAAGAGAAGAGAGAGGTATTTGAACGATTTTTGCAAAGAAATAATGGAAATGACTGGGAGATGTATAAAAGTAAGAGGCAGGAGGTCAAGAGAAAGGTGCAAGAGGGTAGAAAGAAGGCAAATGCAAGTTGGGTGAGAGAGAATCATTGAATTTAGGGAGAATAAAAAGATGTTTTAGAAGGAAGTAATTAAAGTGAGTAAGACAGGGGAACAAATGGGAACATCTGTGGAGGGGGCTAACCGGGAGGTGATAACAGGTAGTGGTGATGTGAGAAGGAGATGGAGTAAGAATTTTGAAGGTTTGTTGAATGTGTTTAATGATAGAGTGGCAGATATAAGGTGTTTTAGTCGAGGTGGTGTGCAAAATGAGAGGTTTAGGGGGAATGATTTCGTAAACAGAGAAGAGGTAGTAAAATCTTTGCGGGAGATGAAAACCGGCAAGGTAGTGGGTTTGGATGGTATTGCAGTGGAATTTATTAAAAAATCGGGAGATTGTATTGTTGACTGGTTGGGAAGATTATCTAATGTATGTATGACTCATGATGGGGTCCCGGAGGATTGGCGACATGCTTGCATAGTGCCATTGTACAAAGACAAAGGGGATAAAAGTGAGTTCTCAAATTAGAGAGGTATAAGTTTGTTGAATATTCCTGAGAAATTATATGGGAGGGTATTGATTGAGAGGGGGAAGGCATGTACAGAGCATTAGACTGGGGAAGAGGAGTGTGGTTTCAGAAGTGGTAGAGGATATATGGATCAGGTGTTTGCTTTGAAAAATGTATGTGAGAAATATTTAGAAAAGCAAATGGATTTGTATGTAGCATTTATGGATCTGGAGAAGGCATATAATTGAGTTCATAGAGATGCTTTGTAGAAGGTATTAAGAATATATGGTGTGGGAGGCAAGTTGTTTGAAGCAGTGAAAAGATTTTATCGAGGATGTAAGGCATGTGTACGTGTAGGAGGAGAGGAAAGTGATTTGTTCTCAGTGAATGATGGTTTGCGGCAGTTGTGTGTGATGTCTCCAAGGTTGTTTAATTTGTTTATAGATGGAGTTGTTAGGGAGGTGAATGCCAGTTTTGGAAAGAGGGACAAGTATGCATCTTTTGTGGATGAGAGAGCTTGGGAAGTGAGTCAGTTGTTGTTCGTTGATCATACGGCGCTGGTGGTTGATTCGAGTGAGAAATTGCAGAAGCTGGTGACTGAGTTTGGTAAAGCTTGTGAAAAAAGAAAGCTAAGAGTAAACGTGAAAAAGAGCAAGGATATTAGGTGCAGTAGTGTTGAGGGACAAGTCAATTTGGGAGGTAAATTTGAATGAAGAAAAACTGGACGAAGTGAAGTGTTATAGATATCTGGAAGTTGATTTGGCAGCGGGGGAACCATGGAAGAGGAAGTGAATCACAGGGTGGGGGAGGGGGCGTAAGTTTTGGAAGCGTTGAAGAGTTTGTGGAAGTCAACAACGTTGTTTTCGAAAGCAAAAATGGGTATGTTTGAATTAATAGTGGGTCCAACAATGATATATGGTTGCGAGGCGTAGCTATAGTTAGCGATGTGCGGAGGGAGGGTGGATGTGATGGAAATGATATGTTTGAGGACAATATGTGGTGCGAGGTGGTTTGATGGAGTAAGTAATGAAAGGGTAAAAGAGATATGTGGTAGTAAAAAGATTGTGGTTTAGTGAGCAGAAGAGGGTGTTTTGAAATGTTTTAGTAACATTGAGAGAATGAGTGAGGAAAGATTGACATAGAGGATATTTGTGTCAGAGGTGGAGGGAAGGAGGAGAAGTGGGAGACCAAATTAGAGGTGGAAAGATGGAGTGAAAAAGATTTTAAAATGAGTGATCGAGGTCTGAACATGCAGGAGGGTGAGGAATAGAATGAATTGGAACGATGTGGTATACCTGGGTCGACGTGCTGTCAATGGATTGCCCTAGTGCATATGAAACGTCTGGGGTAAACCATGGAAAGATCTGTGGGCCCTGAATGTGGTAAAGGAACTGTATTTTCGTTGCATTATTCATGACAGCGAGAGACCGAGTGTGAGCGAATGTGGCCTTTGATGTCTTTTCCTAGCTCTACTTCACGCACATCGGGGGAAGAGGATGTTGATTCATGTTTGAAGGGGTGACGACGGGAATGAATAAGGACAGACAATACCAATTATGTCCATGTGCATATATATTAATGTCTGAGTCTGTATAAATGTGTGTACGATGAGATGTATGGGTATGTATATATACGTGTGTGGATGTGTATGTATATACATGTGTATGTGGGTGGGTTGGGCCATTCTTTCGTCTGTTCCCTTGCGCTACCTCTCTAACATGGGAGACAGCGATAAAGTATAATAACAAAAAAGATATACATATATATATAGATATATATATATATATGAATATATATATATATATATATATATATATATATATATATATATATATATATATATATATATATATATATATATATATATATATATTTCCTTTGTCGCTGTCTCCCGCGTTTCCGAGGTAGCGCAAGGAAACAGACGAAAGAAATGGCCCAACCCACCCCCATGCACATGCATACACATACACGTCCACACACGCAAATATACATACCTACACAGCTTTCCATGGTTTACCCTAGACGCTTCACATACCCTGATTCAATCCACTGACAGCAAGTCAACCCCGGTATACCACATCGATCAAATTCACTCTATTCCTTACCCTCCTTTCACCCTCCTGCATGTTCAGGCCCCGATTACACAAAATCTTTTTCACTCCAACTTTCCAGCTCAAATTTGGTCTCCCACTTCTCCTCGTTCCCTCCACCTCCGACACATATATCCTCTTGGTCAATCTTTCCTCACTCATTCTCTCCATGTGCCCAAACTAATTCAAAACACCCTTTTCTGCTCTCTCATCCAGGCTCTTTTTATTTCCACACATCTCTCTTACCCTTACGTTACTTACTCGATCAAACCACCTCACACCACACATTGTCCTCAAACATCTCATTTCCAGCACATCCACCCTCCTGCGCACAACTCTATCCATAGCCCACGCCTCGCAACCATACAACATTGTTGGAACCACTATTCCTTGAAACATACCCATTTTTGCTTTTCGAGATAATGTTCTCGACTTCCATACATTCTTCAAGGCCTCCAGGATTTTCGTCCCCTCCCCACCCAATGATCCACTTCCGCTTCAATGGTTCCATCCGCTGACAGATACACTCCCAGATATCTAAAACACTTTACTTCCTCCAGTTTTTCTCCATTCAAACTTACCTCCCAATTGACTTGACCCTCAACCCTACTGTACCTAATAACCTTGCTCTTATTCACATTTACTCTTAACTTTCTTCTTTCACACACTTTACCAAACTCAGTCACCAGCTTCTGCAGTTTCTCACATGAATCAGCCACCAGCGCTGTATCATCAGCGAACAACAACTAACTCACTTCCCTAGCTCTCTCATCCACAACAGACTTCATACTTGCCCTCTTTCCAAAACTCTTGCATTTACCTCCCTAATAACCCCATCCATAAACAAATTAAACAACCATGGAGACATCACACACCCCTACCCCAAACCTACATTCACTGAGAACCAATCACTTTCCTCTCTTCCTACACGTACACATGCCTTACATCCTCGATAAAAAACTTTTCACTGCTTCTAACAACTTACCTCCCTCACCATATATTCTTAATACCTTAAAAAGAGCATCTCTATCAACTCTATCATGTGCCTTCTCCAGATCCATAAATGCTACATACAAATCCATTTGCTTTTCTAAGTATTTCTCACATACATTCTTCAAAGCAAACACCTGATCCACACATCCTCTACCACTTCTGAAACCACACTGCTCTTCCCCAATCTGATGCTCTGTACATGCCTTCACCCTCTCAATCAATACCCTCCCACATAATTTACCAGGAATACTCAACAAACGTTTACCTGTGTAATTTGAGCACTCACTCTTATCCCCTTTGCCTTTGTAGAATGGCACTATGCACGCATTCCGCCAATACTCAGGCACCTCACCATGAGTCATACATACATTAAATAACCTTACCAACCAGTCAACAATAGAGTCACTCACTTTTTTAATAAATTCCACTGCAATACCATCCACACCTGCTGCCTTGCCGGCTTCTATCTTCCGCAAAGCTTTTACTACCTCTTCTCTGTTTACCAAATCATTTTCCCTAACCCTCTCACTTTGCACACAACCTCGACCAAAACACCCTATATCTGCCACTCTATCATCAAACACATTCAACAAACCTTCAAAATACTCACTCCATTTCCTTCTCACATCACCACTACTTATTATCACCTCCCCATTTGCGCCCTTCACTGAAGTTCCCATTTGCTCCCTTGTCTTACGCACTTTATTTACCTCCTTCCAGAACATCTTTTTATTCTCCCTAAAATTTAATAATACTCTCTCACCCCAACTCTCATATGACCTCTTTTTCACCTCTTGCACCTTTTTCTTGACCTCCTGTCACTTTCTTTTATACATCTCCCACTCAATTGCATTTTTTCCATGCAAAAATCGTCCAAATGCCTGTCTCTTCTGTTTCACTATCAATATTACTTCATCCCACCACTCACTACCCTTTCTAATCAACCCATCTCCCACTCTTCTCATGCCACAAGAATCTTTTGCGCAATCCATCACTGATTCCCTAAATACATCCCATTCCTCCCCCACTCCCCTTACTTCCATTGTTCTCACCTTTTTCCATTCTGTACTCAGTCTCTCATGGTATTTCCTCACACAATTCTCCTTCCCAAGCTCACTTACTCTCACGACCCTCTTCACCCCAACATTCACTCTTCTTTTCTGAAAACCCATACAAATCTTCATCTTAGCCTCCACAAGATAATGATCAGACATCCCTCCAGTTGCACCTCTCAGCGCATTAACATCCAAAAGTCTCTCTTTCGCGCGCCTGTCATTTAACACGTAATCCAATAACGCTCTCTGGCCATCTCTCCTACTTACATACGTATACTTATGTATATCTCGCTTTTTAAACCAGGTATTCCCAATTACCAGTCCTTTTTCAGCACATAAATCTACAAGCTCTTCACCATTTTCATTTACAACACTGAACACACAAAGTATAACAATTATTCCCTCAAATGCCACATTACTCACCTTTGCATTCAATTCACCCATCACTATAACCCGGTTTCGTGCATCAAAACCACTAACACACTCATTCAGCTGCTCCCAAAACACTTGCCTCTCATGATCTTTCTTCTCATGCCCAGGTGCATATGCACCAATAATCACCCATCTCTCTCTATCAACTTTCAGTTTTACTCATATCAATCGAGAATCTACTTTCTTACATTCTATCACATACTCCCACAACTCCTATTTCAGGAGTACTGCTACTCCTTCACTTGCTCTTGTCCTCTCACTAACCCCTGACTTTACTCCCAAGACATTCCCAAACCACTCTTCCCCTTTACCCTTGAGCTTCGTTTCACTCAGAGCCAAAACATCCAGGTTCCTTTCCTCAAACATACTACCTATCTCTCCTTTTTTCACATCTCGGTTACATCCACACACATTTAGACACCCCAGTCTGAGCCTCCGAGGAGGATGAGCAATCACCCATCACTATAACCCGGTTTCGTGCATCAAAACCACTAACAGACTCATTCAGCTGCTCCCAAAACACTTGCCTCTCATGACCTTTCTTCTCATGCCCAGGTGCATATGCACCAATAATCACCCATCTCTCTCTATCAACTTTCAGTTTTACTCATATTAATCGAGAATTTACTTTCTTACATTCTATCACATACTCCCAAAACTCCTATTTCAAGAGTAATGCTACTCCTTCCCTTGCTCTTGTCCTCTCACTAACCCCTGACTTTACTCCCAAGACATTCCCAAAACACTCTTCCCCTTTACCCTTGAGCTTCGTTTCACTCAGAGCCAAAACATCTAGGTTACTTTCCTTAAACATACTACCTATCTCTCCTTTTTTCACATCTTGGTTACATCCACACACATTTAGACACCCCAGTCTGAGCCTTCGAGGAGGATGAGCAATCCCCGCGTGACTCCTTCTTCTGTTTCCAATTTTAGAAAGTTAAAAAATTCAAGGAGGGGAGGATTTCTGGCCCACCGCTCCCGTCCCCTCAAGTCGCCTTTTACGACACGCGAGGAATGCGTGGGAAGTATTCTTTCACCCCTATCCTATATATATATATATATATATATATATATATATATATATATATATATATATATATATATATATATATATATATATATATATATATATATATATATATATATATATATATATATATATATATATATATATATATATATATATATATATATATATATATATATATATATATATATATATATATATATATATATATATATATATATATATATATATATATATATATATATATATATATATATATATATATATATATATATATATATATATATATATATGGAGGGAACGAGAAGTGGGAGACCAAATTGGAGTTGGAAAGTTGGAGTGAAAAAGATTTTGAGTGATCGGGGCCTGAACATGCAGGAGGGTGAAAGGCGGGCAAGGAATAGAGTGAATTGGATCGATGTGGTATATCTCGGTTGACGTGCTGTCAGTGGATTGAATCAAGGCGTGTGAAGCGTCTGGGGTAGACCGTGGAAACTTGTGTGGGGCCTGTATGTGGAAAGGGAGCTGTGGTTTCGGGCATTATTGCATGACAGCTGGAGATTGAGTGTGAACGAATGGGGCCTTTGTTGTCTTTTCCTAGCGCTACCTCTCACACATTAGGGGGGAGGGGGATGGTATTCCATGTGTGGCGAGGTGGCGATGGGAATGAATAACGGCAGACAGTGTGAATTGTGTGCATGGGTATATATGTATGTGTCTGTGTGGGTATATATATATGTACATTGAGATGTATAGGTATGTATATTTGCGTGTGTGGACGTGTATGTATATACATGTGTATGGGGGTGGGTTGGGCCATTTCTTTCTTCTATTTCCTTGCGCTACGTAGCAAATACGGGAGACAGCGAGAAAGCAAAATAAATAAATAAATAAATATATATATATATATATATATATATATATATATATATATATATATATATATATATATATATATATATATATCCCTGGGGATGGGGGAGAAAAAATACTTCCCAGGCATTCCTCACGTGTCGTAGAAGGCGACTAAAGGGGACGTGAGCGGGGGGGTAAGAAACCCTCCCCTCCTTGCATTTTAACTTTCTACAAGGGGAAACAGAAAAAGAAGTCACGCGAGGAGTGCTCATCCTTCTCGAAGTTTCATTTTGGGGAGTTTAAATGTGTGTGGATGTAACCAAGATGAGAAAAAAGGAGAGATAGGTAGTATGTTTGAGGAAAGGAACCTACATGTATTGGCTCTGAGTGAAACGAAGCTCAAGGGTAAAGGGGAAGAGTAGTTAAGGAATGTCTTGGGAGTAAAGTCAGGGGTTAGTGAGAGGACAAGAGCAAGGGAAGGAGTAGCACTACTCCTGAATCAGGAGCTGTGGGAGTATGTGATAGAGTGTAAGAAAGTAAATTCTAGATTGATATGGGTAAAACTGAAAGTTGATGGAAAGAGGTGGGTGATTGATGGCGCATATACACCTGGGTATGAGAAGAAAGATCATGAGAGGCAAGTGTTTTGGGAGCAGCTGAATGAGTGTGTTAGTGGTTTTGATGCACAAGACCGTGTTATAGTGATGGGTGATTTGAATGCAAAGGTGAGTAATATGACAATTGAGGATATAATTGGTATACATGGAGTGTTCAGTGTTGTAAATGGAAATAGTGAAAAGCTTCTGGATTTATGTGCTGAAAAAGGACTGGTGATTGGGAATACCTGGTTTAAAAAGCGAGATGTACAAAAGTATACGTATGTAAGTAGAAGAGATGGCCAGAGAGCGTTATTGGATAACGTGTTAATTGAATGACGCAAGAAATTGAGACTTCTTGATGTTAATGTGCTGAGAGGTGCAACTGGAGGGATGTCTGATCATTATCTTGTGGAGGCGAAGGTGAAGATTTGTGGGGGCTTTCAGAAAAGAAGAGAGAATGTTGGGGTAAAGAGAGTGGTGAGAGTAAGTGAGGTTGGGAAGGAGACTTGTGTGAGGAAGGACTAGGAGAGACTGAGTACATAATGGAAAAAGGTGAGAACAAAGGAGGTAAGGGGAGTGAGGGAGGAATGGGATGTATTCAGGGAAGCAGTAATGGCTTGCGCAAAAGATGCTTGTGGCATGAGAAGCGTGGCAGGTGGGTTGATTAGAAAAGGTAGTGAGTGGTGGGATGAAAAAGTAAGATTATTAGTAAAAGAGAAGTGAGAGAGGCATTTGGACGATTTTTTCAAGGAAAAAATGCAAATGAGTGGGAGAGGTATAAAAGAAAGAGTCAGGAGGTTAAGAGAAAGGTGCAAGTGTTGAAAAAGAGGGCAAATGAGAGTTGGGGTGAGAGAGTATCATTAAATTTCAGGGAGAATAAAAATATGTTTTGGAAGGAGGTAAATAAATTTCGTAAGACAAGGGAGCAAATGGGAACTTCAGTGAAGGGGGCTAATGGGGAGGTGATAACAAGTAGTGATGATGTGAGAAGGAGATGGAGTGAGTATTTTGAAGGTTTGTTGAATGTGTTTGATGATAGAGTGCCAGATATTGGGTGTTTTGGTCGAGGTGGTTTGCAAAGTGAGAGGGTTAGGGAAAATGATTTGGTAAATACAGAAGAGGTAGTAAAACCTTTACGGAAGATGAAAGCCAGCAAGGCAGCAGGTTTGGATGGTATTGCAGTGGAATTTATTAAAAAAGGAGGTAACTGTGTTGATGACTGGTTGGTAAGATTATTTAATGTATGAATGATTCATGGTGAAGTGCCTGAGGATTGGCGGAATGCTTGCATAGTGCCATTGTACAAAGGCAAAGGGGATAAGAGTGAGTGCTCAAATTACAGAGGTATAAGTTTGTTGAGTATTCCTGGTAAATTATATTGGAGGATATTGATTGAGAGGGTGAAGGTATGTACAGAGCATCAGATTGGGTAAGAGCAGTGTGGTTTCAGAAGTGGTAGAGGATGTGTGGATCAGGTGCTTGCTTTGAGGAATATATGTGAGAAATACTTAGAAAAACAAATGGATTTGTATCTAGCATATATGGATCTCGAGAAGGCATATGATAGACTTGATAGAGATGCTCTGTGGTAGGTTTTAAGAATATATGTTGTGGGAGGAAAGTTGTTAGAAGCAGTGAAAAGTTTTCATCGAGGATGTAAGGCATGTGTACGTGTAGGAAGAGAGGAAAGTGACTGGTTCTCAGTGAATGTATGTTTGCGGCAGGTGTGTGTGATGTCTCCATGGTTGTTTAATTTGTTTATGGATGGGGTTGTTAGGGAGGTAAATGCAAGAGTTTTGGAAAGAGGGGCAAGTATGAAGTCTGTTGGGGATGAGAGAGCTTGGGTAGTGAGTCAGTTGTTGTTCGCTGATGATACAGCGCTGGTGGCTGATTCATGTGAGAAACTGCAGAAGCTGGTGACTGATTTTGGTAAAGTGTGTGAAAGAAGAAAGTTAAGAATAAATATGAATAAGAGCAAGGTTATTAGGTACAGTAGGGTTGAGGGTCAAGTCAATTGTGAGGTAAGTTTGAATGGAGAATAACTGGAGGAAGTGAAGTGTTTTAGATATCTGGGAGTGTATCTGGCAGCGGATGGAACCATGGAAGCGGAAGTGGATCATAGGGTGGGGGAGGGGGAGAGAATCCTGGGAGCCTTGAAGAATGATTCGAAGTCGAGAACATTATCTCGTAAAGCAAAAATGGGTATGTTTGAAGGAATAGTGGTTCCAACAATGTTCTATGGTTGCGAGGCGTTGGCTATGGATAGAGTTGTGCGCAGGAGGATGGATGTGCTGGAAATGAGATGTTTGAGGACAATGTGTGGTGTGAGGTGGTTTTATCGAGTAAGTAACGTAAGGGTAAGGGAGATGTGTGGAAATAAAAAGAGCGTGGTTGAGAGAGCAGAAGAGGGTGTTTTGAAATGGTTTGTATACATACACGTCCACACACGCAAATATACATACCTACACAGCTTTCCATGGTTTACCCAGACGCTTCATATGCCCAGAATTCAATCCACTGACAGCACGGCAACCCCGGTGTAGCACATCGATCCAATTCACTCTATTCCTTGCCCTCCTTTCACCCTCCTCCATGTTCAGGACCCGATCACAAAAAATCTTTTTCACTCCATCTTGCCACCTCCAATTTGGTCTCCCACTTCTCCTCGTTCCCTCCACCTCCTACACATATATCCTCTTGGTCAATCTTTCCTCACTCATTCTCTCCATGTGCCCAAACCATTCCAAAACACCCTCTTCTGCTCTCTCAACCACGCTCTTTTTATTTCCACACATCTCCCTTACCCTTACGTTACTTACTCGATAAAACCACCTCACACCACACATTGTCCTCAAACATCTCATTTCCAGCACATCCATCCTCCTGCGCACAACTCTATCCATAGCCAACGCCTCGCAACCATAGAACATTGTTGGAACCACTATTCCTTCAAACATACCCATTTTTGCTTTCCGAGATAATGTTCTCGACTTCCACACATTTTTCAAGGCTCCCAAAATTTTCGCCCCCTCCCCCACCCTATGATCCACTTCCGCTTCCATGGTTCCATCCGCTGCCAGATACACTCCCAGATATCTAAAACACTTCACTTCCTCCAGTTATTCTCCATTCAAACTTACCTCACAATTGACTTGACCCTCAACCCTACTGTACCTAATAACCTTGCTCTTATTCACATTTACTCTTAACTTTCTTCTTCCACACACTTTACCAAACTCCGTCACCAGCTTCTGCAGTTTCTCACATGAATCCGCCACCAGCGCTGTATCATCAGCGAACAACAACTGACTCACTCCCCAAGCTCTCTCATCCCCAACAGACTTCATACTTGCCCCTCTTTCCAAGACTCTTGCATTTACCTCCCTAACAACCCCATCCATAAACAAATTAAACAACCATGGAGACATCACACACCCCTACCGCAAACCTACATTCACTGAGAACCAATCACTTTCCTCTCTTCCTACACGTACACATGCCGTACATCCTCGATAAAAACTTTTCACTGCTTCTAACAACTTGCCTCCCACACCATATATTATTAATACCTTCCACAGAGCATCTCTATCAACTCTATCATATGCCTTCTCCAGATCCATAAATGCTACATAGAAATCCATTTGCTTTTCTAAGTATTTCTCACATACATTCTTCAAAACAAACACCTGATCCACACATCCTCTACCACTTCTGAAACCACACTGCTCTTCCCCAATCTGATGCTCTGTACCTGCCTTCACCCTCTCAATCAATACCCTCCCATATAATTTACCAGGAATACTCAACAAACTTATACCTCTGTAATATGAGCACTCGCTCTTATCCCCTTTGCCTTTGTACAATGGCACTATGCACGCATTCCGCCAATCCTCAGGCACCTCACCATGAGTCATACATACATTAAATAACCTTACCAACCAGTCAACAATACAGTCACCCCCTTTTTTAATAAATTCCACTGCAATACCATCCAAACCTGCTGCCTTGCCGGCTTTCATCTTCCGCAAAGCTTTTACTACCTCTTCTCTGTTTACCAAATCATTTTCCCTAACCTTCTCACTTTGCACACCACCTCGACCTAAACAATATCTGCCACTCTGTCATCAGACACATTCAACAAACCTTCAAAATACTCATTCCATCTCCTTCTCACATCACCACTACTTGTTATCACCTCCCCATTTACGCTCTTCACTGAAGTTCCCATTTGCTCCCTTGTCTTACGCACCCTATTTACCTCCTTCCAGAACATCTTTTTATTCTCCCTAAAATTTACTGATAGTCTCTCACCCCAACTCTCATTTGCCCTTTTTTTCACCTCTTGCACCTTTCTCTTGACCTCCTGTCTCTTTCTTTTATACTTCTCCCACTCAATTGCATTTTTTCCCTGCAAAAATCGTCCAAATGCCTCTCTCTTCTCTTTCACTAATACTCTTACTTCTTCATCCCACCACTCACTACCCTTTCTAAACAGCCCACCTCCCACTCTTCTCATGCCACAAGCATCTTTTGCGCAATCCATCACTGATTCCCTAAATACATCCCATTCCTCCCCCACTCCCCTTACTTCCATTGTTCTCACCTTTTTCCATTCTGTACACAGTCTCTCCTGATACTTCCTCACACAGGTCTCCTTCCCAAGCTCACTTACTCTCACCACCTTCTTCACCCCAACATTCACTCTTCTTTTCTGAAAACCCATACTAATCTTCACCTTAGCCTCCACAAGATAATGATCAGACATCCCTCCAGTTGCACCTCTCAGCACATTGACATCCAAAAGTCTCTCTTTCGCACGCCTGTCAATTAACACGTAATCCAATAACGCTCTCTGGCCATCTCTCCTACTTACATAAGTATACTTATGTATATCTCGCTTTTTAAACCAGGTATTCCCAATCATCAGTCCTTTTTCAGCACATAAATCTACAAGCTCCTCACCATTTCCATTTACAACACTGAACACCCCATGCACACCAATTATTCCCTCAACTGCCACATTACTCACCTTTGCATTCAAATCACCCATCACTATAACCCGGTCTCGTGCATCAAAACCGCTAACACACTCATTTAGCTGCTCCCAAAACACTTGCCTCTCATGATCGTTCTTCTCATGCCCAGGTGCATATGCAGCAATAATCACCCACCTCTCTCCATCAACTTTCAATTTTACCGATATTAATCGAGAATTTACTTTCTTACATTCTATCACATACTCCCACAACTCCTGTTTCAGGAGTATTGCTACTCCTTCCCTTGCTCTTGTCCTCTCACTATATATATATATATATATATATATATATATATATATATATATATATATATATATATATATATATATATATATATATATATATATATATATATATATATATATATATATATATATATATATATATATATATATATATATATATATATATATATATATATATATATATATATATATATATATATATATATATATATATATATATATAAATATATATATAAATATATATATATATTTATATATATATATATATATATATATATATATATATATATATATTTATATATATATATATATATTTTCCCTGGGGATAGGGGAGAAAGAATACTTCCCACGTATTCCCTGAGTGTCGTAGAAGGCGACTAAAAGGGGAGGGAGCGGGGGGCTGGAAATCCTCCCCTCTCAATTTTTTTTGATTTTCCAAAAGAAGGAAAAGAGAAGGGGGCCAGGTGAGGATATTCCCTCAGTGGCCCAGTTCTCTGTTCTTAACGCTACCTCGCTGATGCGGGAAATGGCGAATAGTTTGAAAAAAAAAGGTAGCGCAAGGAAACAGACGAAAGAAATGGCCCAACCCACCCCCAAACACATACCTTGATTCAATCCACTGACAGCACGTCAACCCCGGTATACCACATCGCTCCAATTCACTCTATTCTTTGCCCTCCTTTCACCCTCCTGCATGTTCAGGCCCCGATCACACAAAATCTTTTTCACTCCATTTTTCCACCTCCAATTTGGTCTCCCTCTTCTCCTCGTTCCATCCACCTCCGACACATATATCCTCTTGGTCAATCTTTCCTCACTCATTCTCTCAATGTGACCAAACCATTTCAAAACACCATCTTCTGCTCTCTCAACCACGCTCTTTTTATTTCCACACATCTCTCTTACCCTTACGTTACTTACTCGATCAAACTACCTCACACCACACATTGTCCTCAAACATCTCATTTCCAGCATATCCATCCTCCTGCGCACAACTCTATCCATAGTCCACGCCTCGCAACCATACAACATTGTTGGAACCACTATTCCTTCAAACATACCCATTTTTGCTTTCCGAGATAATGTTCTCGACTTCCACACATTCTTCAAGGCTCCCAGAATTTTCGCCCCCTCCCCAACCCTATGATCCACTTCCGCTTCCATGGTTCCATCCGCTGCCAGATCAACTCCCAGATATCTAAAACACTTCATTTCCTCCAGTTTTTCTCCATTCAAACTCACCTCCCAATTGAATTGACCCTCAACCCTACTGTACCTAATAACCTTGCTCTTATTCACATTTACTCTTAACTTTCTTCTTTCACACACTTTACCAAACTCAGTCACCAGCTTCTGCAGTTTCTCACATGAATCAGCCACCAGCGCTGTATCATCAGCGAACAACAACTGACTCACTTCCCAAGCTTTCTCATCCACAACAGACTTCATACTTGCCCCTCTTTCCAAAACTCTTGCATTCACCTTCCTAATAAACCCATCCATAAACAAATTAAACAACCATGGAGACATCACACACCCCTGCCGCAAACCTACATTCACTGAGAACCAATCACTTTCCTCTCTTCTTACACGTACACATGCCTTACATCCTCGATATAAACTTTTCACTGCTTCTAACAACTTGCCTCCCACACCATATATTCTTAATACCTTCCACAGAGCATCTCTATCAACTCTATCATATGCCTTCTTCAGATCCATAAATGCTACATACAAATCCATTTGCTTTTCTAAGTATTTCTCACATACATTCTTCAAAGCAAACACCTGATCCACACATCCTCTACCACTTCTGAAACCACACTGCTCTTCCCCAATCTGATGCTCTGTACATGCCTTCACCCTCTCAATCAATACCCTCCCATATAATTTGCCAGGAATACTCAACAAACTTATACCTCCGTAATTTGAGCACTCACTCTTATCCCCTTTGCCTTTGTACAATGGCACTATGCACGCATTCCGCCAATCCTCAGGCACCTCAACATGAGTCATACATACATTAAATAACCTTACCAACCAGTCAACAATACAGTCACCCCCTTTTTTAATAAATTCCACTGCAATACCATCCAAACCTGCTGCCTTGCCGGCTTTCATCTTCCGCAAAGCTTTTACTACCTCTTCTCTGTTTACCAACTCACTTTCCCTAACCCTCGCACTTTGCACACCACCTCGACCAAAACACCCTATATCTGCCACTTTATCATCAAACACATTCAACAAACCTTCAAAATACTCACTCCATCTCCTTCTCACATCACCACTACTTGTTATCACCTCCCCATTTGCGCCCTTCACTGAAGTTCCCATTTGCTCCCTTGTCTTAGGCACTTTATTTACCTCCTTCCAGAACATCTTTTGATTCTCCCTAAAATTTAATGATACTCTCTCACCCCAACTCTCATTTGCCCTTTTTTTCACCTCTTGCACCTTTCTCTTGACATCATGTCTCTCTTTTATACGTCTCCCACTCAATTTCATGTTTTCCCTGCAAAAATCGTCCAAATGCCTCTCTCTTCTTCTTCACTAATACTCTTACCTCTTCATCCCACCACTCTTTACCCTTTCTAATCAACCCACCTCCCACTCTCCTCATGCCACAAGCATCTTTTGCGCAATCCATCACTGATTCCCTAAATACACCCCATTCCTCCCCCACTCCCCTTACTTCCATTGTTCTCACCTTTTTCCATTCTGTACTCAGTCTCTCCTGGTAATTCCTCACATAAGTCTCCTTCCCAAGCTCACTTACTCTCACCACCCTCTTCACCCCAACATTCACTCTTCTTTTCTGAAAACCCATACAAATCTTCACCTTAGCCTCCACAAGATAATGATCAGACATCCCTCCAGTTGCACCTCTCGGCACATTAACATCCAAAAGTCTCTCTCTTTCGCGCGCCTGTCAATTAACACGTAATGCAATAACGCTCTCTGGCCATCTCTCCTACTTACATAAGTATACTTATGTATATCTCGCTTTTTAAACCAGGTATTCCCAATCATCAGTCCTTTTTCAGCACATAAATCTACAAGGTCTTCACCATTTCCATTTACAACACTGAACACCGCATGTATACCAATTATTCCCTCAACTGCCACATTACTCACCTTTGCATTCAAATCACTCAACACTATAACCCGGTCTCGTGCATCAAAACCACTAACACACTCATTGAGCTGCTCCCAAAACACTTGCCTCTCATGATCTTTCTTCTCATGCCCAGGTGCAGATGCACCAATAATCACCCATCTCTCTCCATCAACTTTCAGTTTTACCCATATTAATCGAGAATTTACTTTCTTACATTCTATCACATACTTCCACAACTCCTGTTTCTGGAGTACTGCTACTCCTTCCCTTGCTCTTGTCCTCTCACTAACCCCTGACTTTACTTCCAAGACATTCTCAAACCACTCTTCCCCTTTACCCTTGGAGGTGGAAAGATGGAGTGAAAAAGATTTTGTGTGATCGGGGCCTGAACATGCAGGAGGGTGAAAGGAGGGCAAGGAATAGAGCGAATTGGAGCGATGTGGTATACCGGGGTTGACGTGCTGTCAGTGGATTGAATCAAGGCATGTGAAGCGTCTGGGGTAAAGCATGGAAAGCTGTGTAGGTATGTATATTTGCGTGTGTGGACGTATGTATATACATGTGTATGGGGGGGGTTTGGGCCATTTCTTTCGTCTGTTTCTTTGCGCTACCTCGCAAACGCGGGAGACAGCGACAAAGTATAATAAAAAAAAAAAAATATATATATATATATATATATATGTATATATATATATATATAGATATATATATATATATATATATATATATATATATATATATATATATATATATATATATATATATATATATACGTATATATATATATATATATATATATATATATATATATATATATATATATATATATATATATATATATATATATATATATATATATATATATTTATATATATATGTATATATATGCGTGGTAGGTACCTCGCAAACGCGGGAGACAGCGACAAAGTATAATAGAAAAAAAAAAAAAATATATATATATATATATATATATATATATATATATATATATATATATATAAATGGGGAGGTGATAACAAGTAGCGGTGATGTGAGAAGGAGATGGAATGAGTATTTTGAAGGTTTGTTGAATGTGTCTGATGACAGAGTGGCAGATATAGGGTGTTTTGGTCGAGGTGGTGTGCAAAGTGAGAGGGTTAGGGAAAATGATTTGGTAAACAGAGAAGAGGTAGTAAAAGCTTTGCGGAAGATGAAAGCCGGCAAGGCAGCAGGTTTGGATGGTATTGCAGTGGAATTTATTAAGAAAGGGGGTGACTGTATTGTTGACTGGTTGGTAAGGTTATTTAATGTATGTATGACTCATGGTGAGGTGCCTGAGGATTGGCGGAATGCGTGCATAGTGCCATTGTACAAAGGCAAAGGGGATAAGAGTGAGTGCTCAAATTACAGAGGTATAAGTTTGTTGAGTATTCCTGGTAAATTATATTATATTATATATATTATTATACCCTCCCATATAATTTACCAGGAATACTCAACAAACTTATACCTCTGTAATATGAGCACTCGCTCTTATCCCCTTTGCCTTTGTACAATGGCACTATGCACGCATTCCGCCAATCCTCAGGCACCTCACCATGAGTCATACATACATTAAATAACCTTACCAACCAGTCAACAATACAGTCACCCCCTTTTTTAATAAATTCCACTGCAATACCATCCAAACCTGCTGCCTTGCCGGCTTTCATCTTCCGCAAAGCTTTTACTACCTCTTCTCTGTTTACCAAATCATTTTCCCTAACCTTCTCACTTTGCACACCACCTCGACCTAAACAATATCTGCCACTCTGTCATCAGACACATTCAACAAACCTTCAAAATACTCATTCCATCTCCTTCTCACATCACCACTACTTGTTATCACCTCCCCATTTACGCTCTTCACTGAAGTTCCCATTTCCTCCCTTGTCTTACGCACCCTATTTACCTCCTTCCAGAACATCTTTTTATTCTCCCTAAAATTTACTGATAGTCTCTCACCCCAACTCTCATTTGCCCTTTTTTTCACCTCTTGCACCTTTCTCTTGACCTCCTGTCTCTTTCTTTTATACTTCTCCCACTCAATTGCATTTTTTCCCTGCAAAAATCGTCCAAATGCCTCTCTCTTCTCTTTCACTAATACTCTTACTTCTTCATCCCACCACTCACTACCCTTTCTAAACAGCCCACCTCCCACTCTTCTCATGCCACAAGCATCTTTTGCGCAATCCATCACTGATTCCCTAAATACATCCCATTCCTCCCCCACTCCCCTTACTTCCATTGTTCTCACCTTTTTCCATTCTGTACACAGTCTCTCCTGATACTTCCTCACACAGGTCTCCTTCCCAAGCTCACTTACTCTCACCACCTTCTTCACCCCAACATTCACTCTTCTTTTCTGAAAACCCATACTAATCTTCACCTTAGCCTCCACAAGATAATGATCAGACATCCCTCCAGTTGCACCTCTCAGCACATTGACATCCAAAAGTCTCTCTTTCGCACGCCTGTCAATTAACACGTAATCCAATAACGCTCTCTGGCCATCTCTCCTACTTACATAAGTATACTTATGTATATCTCGCTTTTTAAACCAGGTATTCCCAATCATCAGTCCTTTTTCAGCACATAAATCTACAAGCTCCTCACCATTTCCATTTACAACACTGAACACCCCATGCACACCAATTATTCCCTCAACTGCCACATTACTCACCTCTGCATTCAAATCACCCATCACTATAACCCGGTCTCGTGCATCAAAACCGCTAACACACTCATTTAGCTGCTCCCAAAACACTTGCCTCTCATGATCGTTCTTCTCATGCCCAGGTGCATATGCAGCAATAATCACCCACCTCTCTCCATCAACTTTCAATTTTACCCATATCAATCGAGAATTTACTTTCTTACATTCTATCACATACTCCCACAACTCCTGTTTCAGGAGTATTGCTACTCCTTCCCTTGCTCTTGTCCTCTCACTATATATATATATATATATATATATATATATATATATATATATATATATATATATATATATATATATATATATATATATATATATATATATATATATATATATATATATATATATATATATATATATATATATATATAAATATATATATAAATATATATATATATTTATATATATATATATATATATATATATATATATATATTTATATATATATATATATATTTTCCCTGGGGATAGGGGAGAAAGAATACTTCCCACGTATTCCCTGAGTGTCGTAGAAGGCGACTAAAAGGGGAGGGAGCGGGGGGCTGGAAATCCTCCCCTCTCAATTTTTTTTGATTTTCCAAAAGAAGGAACAGAGAAGGGGGCCAGGTGAGGATATTCCCTCAGTGGCCCAGTTCTCTGTTCTTAACGCTACCTCGCTGATGCGGGAAATGGCGAATAGTTTGAAAAAAAAAGGTAGCGCAAGGAAACAGACGAAAGAAATGGCCCAACCCACCCCCAAACACATACCTTGATTCAATCCACTGACAGCACGTCAACCCCGGTATACCACATCGCTCCAATTCACTCTATTCTTTGCCCTCCTTTCACCCTCCTGCATGTTCAGGCCCCGATCACACAAAATCTTTTTCACTCCATTTTTCCACCTCCAATTTGGTCTCCCTCTTCTCCTCGTTCCATCCACCTCCGACACATATATCCTCTTGGTCAATCTTTCCTCACTCATTCTCTCAATGTGACCAAACCATTTCAAAACACCATCTTCTGCTCTCTCAACCACGCTCTTTTTATTTCCACACATCTCTCTTACCCTTACGTTACTTACTCGATCAAACTACCTCACACCACACATTGTCCTCAAACATCTCATTTCCAGCATATCCATCCTCCTGCGCACAACTCTATCCATAGTCCACGCCTCGCAACCATACAACATTGTTGGAACCACTATTCCTTCAAACATACCCATTTTTGCTTTCCGAGATAATGTTCTCGACTTCCACACATTCTTCAAGGCTCCCAGAATTTTCGCCCCCTCCCCAACCCTATGATCCACTTCCGCTTCCATGGTTCCATCCGCTGCCAGATCAACTCCCAGATATCTAAAACACTTCATTTCCTCCAGTTTTTCTCCATTCAAACTCACCTCCCAATTGAATTGACCCTCAACCCTACTGTACCTAATAACCTTGCTCTTATTCACATTTACTCTTAACTTTCTTCTTTCACACACTTTACCAAACTCAGTCACCAGCTTCTGCAGTTTCTCACATGAATCAGCCACCAGCGCTGTATCATCAGCGAACAACAACTGACTCACTTCCCAAGCTTTCTCATCCACAACAGACTTCATACTTGCCCCTCTTTCCAAAACTCTTGCATTCACCTTCCTAATAAACCCATCCATAAACAAATTAAACAACCATGGAGACATCACACACCCCTGCCGCAAACCTACATTCACTGAGAACCAATCACTTTCCTCTCTTCTTACACGTACACATGCCTTACATCCTCGATATAAACTTTTCACTGCTTCTAACAACTTGCCTCCCACACCATATATTCTTAATACCTTCCACAGAGCATCTCTATCAACTCTATCATATGCCTTCTTCAGATCCATAAATGCTACATACAAATCCATTTGCTTTTCTAAGTATTTCTCACATACATTCTTCAAAGCAAACACCTGATCCACACATCCTCTACCACTTCTGAAACCACACTGCTCTTCCCCAATCTGATGCTCTGTACATGCCTTCACCCTCTCAATCAATACCCTCCCATATAATTTGCCAGGAATACTCAACAAACTTATACCTCCGTAATTTGAGCACTCACTCTTATCCCCTTTGCCTTTGTACAATGGCACTATGCACGCATTCCGCCAATCCTCAGGCACCTCAACATGAGTCATACATTCATTAAATAACCTTACCAACCAGTCAACAATACAGTCACCCCCTTTTTTAATAAATTCCACTGCAATACCATCCAAACCTGCTGCCTTGCCGGCTTTCATCTTCCGCAAAGCTTTTACTACCTCTTCTCTGTTTACCAACTCACTTTCCCTAACCCTCGCACTTTGCACACCACCTCGACCAAAACACCCTATATCTGCCACTTTATCATCAAACACATTCAACAAACCTTCAAAATACTCACTTCATCTCCTTCTCACATCACCACTACTTGTTATCACCTCCCCATTTGCGCCCTTCACTGAAGTTCCCATTTGCTCCCTTGTCTTACGCACTTTATTTACCTCCTTCCAGAACATCTTTTTATTCTCCCTAAAATTTAATGATACTCTCTCACCCCAACTCTCATTTGCCCTTTTTTTCACCTCTTGCACCTTTCTCTTGACATCATGTCTCTCTTTTATACGTCTCCCACTCAATTTCATGTTTTCCCTGCAAAAATCGTCCAAATGCCTCTCTCTTCTTCTTCACTAATACTCTTACCTCTTCATCCCACCACTCTTTACCCTTTCTAATCAACCCACCTCCCACTCTCCTCATGCCACAAGCATCTTTTGCGCAATCCATCACTGATTCCCTAAATACACCCCATTCCTCCCCCACTCCCCTTACTTCCATTGTTCTCACCTTTTTCCATTCTGTACTCAGTCTCTCCTGGTAATTCCTCACATAAGTCTCCTTCCCAAGCTCACTTACTCTCACCACCCTCTTCACCCCAACATTCACTCTTCTTTTCTGAAAACCCATACAAATCTTCACCTTAGCCTCCACAAGATAATGATCAGACATCCCTCCAGTTGCACCTCTCAGCACATTAACATCCAAAAGTCTCTCTCTTTCGCGCGCCTGTCAATTAACACGTAATGCAATAACGCTCTCTGGCCATCTCTCCTACTTACATAAGTATACTTATGTATATCTCGCTTTTTAAACCAGGTATTCCCAATCATCAGTCCTTTTTCAGCACATAAATCTACAAGGTCTTCACCATTTCCATTTACAACACTGAACACCGCATGTATACCAATTATTCCCTCAACTGCCACATTACTCACCTTTGCATTCAAATCACTCAACACTATAACCCGGTCTCGTGCATCAAAACCACTAACACACTCATTGAGCTGCTCCCAAAACACTTGCCTCTCATGATCTTTCTTCTCATGCCCAGGTGCAGATGCACCAATAATCACCCATCTCTCTCCATCAACTTTCAGTTTTACCCATATTAATCGAGAATTTACTTTCTTACATTCTATCACATACTTCCACAACTCCTGTTTCTGGAGTACTGCTACTCCTTCCCTTGCTCTTGTCCTCTCACTAACCCCTGACTTTACTTCCAAGACATTCTCAAACCACTCTTCCCCTTTACCCTTGGAGGTGGAAAGATGGAGTGAAAAAGATTTTGTGTGATCGGGGCCTGAACATGCAGGAGGGTGAAAGGAGGGCAAGGAATAGAGCGAATTGGAGCGATGTGGTATACCGGGGTTGACGTGCTGTCAGTGGATTGAATCAAGGCATGTGAAGCGTCTGGGGTAAAGCATGGAAAGCTGTGTAGGTATGTATATTTGCGTGTGTGGACGTATGTATATACATGTGTATGGGGGGGGTTTGGGCCATTTCTTTCGTCTGTTTCCTTGCGCTACCTCGCAAACGCGGGAGACAGCGACAAAGTATAATAAAAAAAAAAAAATATATATATATATATATATATATATATATATATATATATATATATATATATATATATATATATATATATATATATATATATATATATATATATATATATATATATATATTTTTTTTTTTTTTCATACGATTCGCCATTTCCCGCACTTGCGAGGTAGCGCTAAGAACAGAGGACTGGGCCTTAGAGGGAAAATCCTCACCTGGCCCCCTTCTCTGTTCCTTCTTTTGGAAAATTAAAAAAAAAACGAGAGGGGAGGATTTCCAGCCGCCCGCTCCCTCCCCATTTAGTCGCCTTCTACGACACGCAGGGAATACGTGGGAAGTATTCTTTCTCCCCTATCCCCAGGGATAATATATATATATACGTATATATATATATATATATATATATATATATATATATATATATATATATATATATATATATATATATATATATATATATATATATATATATATATATATATATATATATATATATATATATTTATATATATATGTATATATATGCGTGGTAGGTACCTCGCAAACGCGGGAGACAGCGACAAAGTATAATAGAAAAAAAAAAAAAAATATACATATATATATATATATATATATATATATATATATATATATATATATAAATGGGGAGGTGATAACAAGTAGCGGTGATGTGAGAAGGAGATGGAATGAGTATTTTGAAGGTTTGTTGAATGTGTCTGATGACAGAGTGGCAGATATAGGGTGTTTTGGTCGAGGTGGTGTGCAAAGTGAGAGGGTTAGGGAAAATGATTTGGTAAACAGAGAAGAGGTAGTAAAAGCTTTGCGGAAGATGAAAGCCGGCAAGGCAGCAGGTTTGGATGGTATTGCAGTGGAATTTATTAAGAAAGGGGGTGACTGTATTGTTGACTGGTTGGTAAGGTTATTTAATGTATGTATGACTCATGGTGAGGTGCCTGAGGATTGGCGGAATGCGTGCATAGTGCCATTGTACAAAGGCAAAGGGGATAAGAGTGAGTGCTCAAATTACAGAGGTATAAGTTTGTTGAGTATTCCTGGTAAATTATATGGGAGGGTATTGATTGAGAGGGTGAAGGCATGTACAGAGCATCAGATTGGGGAAGAGCAGTGCGGTTTCAGAAGTGGTAGAGGATGTGTGGATCAGGTGTTTGCTTTGAAAAATGTATGTGAGAAATACTTAGAAAAGCAAATGGATTTGTATGTAGCATTTATGGATCTGGAGAAGGCATATGATAGAGTTGATAGAGATGCTCTGTGGAAGGTATTAAGAATATATGGTGTGGGAGGCAAGTTGTTAGAAGCAGTGAAAAGTTTTTATCGAGGATGTAAGGCATGTGTACGTGTAGGAAGAGAGGAAAGTGATTGGTTCTCAGTGAATGTAGGTTTGCGGCAGGGGTGTGTGATGTCTCCATGGTTGTTTAATTTGTTTATGGATGGGGTTGTAAGGGAGGTAAATGCAAGAGTCCTGGAAAGAGGGGCAAGTATGAAGTCTGTTGGGGATGAGAGAGCTTGGGAAGTGAGTCAGTTGTTGTTCGCTGATGATACAGCGCTGGTGGCTGATTCATGTGAGAAACTGCAGAAGCTGGTGACTGAGTTTGGTAAAGTGTGTGGAAGAAGAAAGTTGAGAGTAAATGTGAATAAGAGCAAGGTTATTAGGTACAGTAGGGGTGAGGGTCAAGTCAATTGGGAGGTGAGTTTGAATGGAGAAAAAACTGGAGGAAGTGAAGTGTTTTAGATATCTGGGAGTGGATCTGTCAGCGGATGGAACCATGGAAGCGGAAGTGGATCATAGGGTGGGGGAGGGGGCGAAAATTTTGGGAGCCTTGAAAAATGTGTGGAAGTCGAGAACACTATCTCGGAAAGCAAAAATGGGTATGTTTGAGGGAATAGTGGTTCCAACAATGTTGTATGGTTGCGAGGCGTGGGCTATGGATAGAGATGTGCGCAGGAGGATGGATGTGCTGGAAATGAGATGTTTGAGGACAATGTGTGGTGTGAGGTGGTTTGATCGAGTAAGTAACGTAAGGGTAAGAGAGATGTGTGGAAATAAAAAGAGCGTGGTTGAGAGAGCAGAAGAGGGTGTTTTGAAATGGTTTGGGCACATGGAGAGAATGAGTGAGGAGAGATTGACCAAGAGGATATATGTGTCGGAGGTGGAGGGAACGAGGAGAAGAGGGAGACCAAATTGGAGGTGGAAAGATGGAGTGAAAAAGATTTTGTGTGATCGGGGCCTGAACATGCAGGAGGGTGAAAGGAGGGCAAGAAATAGAGTGAATTGGAGTCATGTGGTATACAGGGGTTGACGTGCTGTCAGTGGATTGAAGCAAGGCATGTGAAGCGTCTGGGGTAAATCATGGAAAGCTGTGTAGGTATGTATATTTGCGTGTGTGGACGTGTGTATGTACATGTGTATGGGGGGGGGGGGTTGGGCCATTTCTTTCGTCTGTTTCCTTGCGCTACCTCGCAAACGCGGGAGACAGCGACAAAGTATAAAAAAAAAAAAAAAAAAAAAAAATATATATATATATATATATATATATATATATATATATGTATATATATATATATATATATATATATATGTATATATGTATATATATATATATATATATATATATATATATATATATATATATATATACATATGTATATATATATATATATATATATATATATATATATATATATATATATATATATATATATATATATATATATATATATATATATATATACATATATATATATATATATATATATATATATATATATATATATATATATATATTATCCTGGGGATAGGGGAGAAAGAATACTTCCCACGTATTCCTTGCGTGTCGTAGAAGGCGACTAAAAGGGAAGGGAGCGGGGGGCTGGAAATCCTCCCCTCTCATTTTTTTTTTAATTTTCCAAAAGAAGGAACAGAGAAGGGGCCACGTGAGGATATTCTCTCAAAGGCCCAGTCCTCTGTTCTTGACGCTACCTCGCTAATGCGGGAAATGGCGAATAGTATAAAAGAAAAAGAAAAAGATATATATATATATATATATATATATATATATATATATATATATATATATATATATATATATATATATATATATATATATATATATATATATATATATATATATATATATATATATATATATATATATATATATATATATATAATTGAAAGGAAGAACTAAAAGACTCTTGGTGTCAATGGGAGGTTTGGGCTCAACTCTATAAAATGATTTCTTTGCTAACTTAAGGGATTTATCAATGAAAGATCTAGAGTACTTTAACTTAGATCCAAAAGAATATTATCTTCTCAAACTCAAAATTGTGTATAAAAGACTGTGAATTTCAATCTAATGGAGATTATTATGCTCAAAAATTTGGTATGGCAATGGATAACCCTCTTTCACCTGTACTAAGTAATCTTTTATATGGAATTTTTTGAAACAAAATTACTAAAGGATATCTTACCTTCTAATGCAATTTGGTTTAGGTATGTAGATGATTTTCTTTGTGTTTCGCCAACAAATGAAAATTTACAAATATTTCGCCCCTTACTTAGCAATTCAGTACCTTCCTTCAAATTTACTGTAGAAAACAAAAATAATGGTATGTTACCATTTTTAGATTGCATGATCCATAGACAAGGAAACAAGTATAAGTTTAGCATATACAGAAAACCCGCCAATGTATGCTCATATAACCATTATTACTCATCTCAACATGACAGAGTTAAATTATCATCATTTCAATCTATGTTCCTAAGGGCAT
Organism: Panulirus ornatus; assembly: GCF_036320965.1. Taxonomy (NCBI): domain Eukaryota; kingdom Metazoa; phylum Arthropoda; class Malacostraca; order Decapoda; family Palinuridae; genus Panulirus; species Panulirus ornatus. The sequence goes on along the minus strand of NC_092239.1, from coordinate 47,093,358 downwards.
TACGTATTTGCAGTCCAGAGTCTATTGATGATGGGTTTGAGAAGATATATTCTACTGGATCTAAGTTAAGTACAATAGATCTTTCATTGATAAATCCCTTAAGTTAGCAAAGAAATCATTTTATAGAGTTGAGCCCAAACCTCTCATTGACAACAACAATCTTTTAGTTCTCCCTTTTAATAATAATTTCAGTTTGCTTCCCATGTTGCTTAAATCCTTTAATGTAAATGTTGCCTTTAGCAACAATAATACTATAAAGAATATCTTAATCAGGAATTCACCAGAAAATTCTCTTGGTTGCATCTATAAAGTCCCTTGTGGAAACTGTGATAAATTTTATGTTGGTCAGACTGGTAAGGATCTTTTTGTCAGACTTCAGCAACATAAATATAGTATAAGAACGGGACAAGAATCAAATGCCTTATTTAATCATGTTAAAAACTATGATAATTGTATTGACTGAAGTAACGCCATCTCAGTTGTTAACTCTAACTCTATTACCAAAAGAAATATCATAGAATCTTCTATTATTGAATACAAAAAGAATTATAATCTTAATATTAGCGATGGTCTGTACAAATTAGATAACTTTACTGTTGATAAGATTTGCAAAATGATAGGTTTATGAACGCTCCTTGTATGTTCTGGACAACTACATGTTTACCAAATGGCGTCCTATCTTCGTCTCTTCGATGTAAATCAACTGACTGCTATATTCCTCTCTTGTGTCTCCCCTGATGATGTGATTATTACACGAAAGTGCACATGGGAACTTTTCGTGTTTCATTTTCCCCGTGGACTCATAGGAATATCTTGATCACGCGCAAAAGTGTGAGTGCTCAAAAGAGTTAGTGCTCAAATTACAGAGGTATAAGTTTGTTGAGTATTCCTGGCAAATTATATGGGAGGGTATTGATTGAGAGGGTGAAGGCATGTACAGAGCATAAGATTGGGGAAGAGCAGTGTGGTTTCAGAAGTGGTAGAGGATGTGTGGATCAGGTGTTTCCTTTGAAAAATGTATGTGAGAAATACTTAGAAAAGCAAATGGATTTGTATGTAGCATTTATGGATCTGGAGAAAGCATATGATAGAGTTGATAGAGATGCTCTGTGGAAGGTATTAAGAATATATAGTGTGGGAGGCAAGTTGTTAGAAGCAGTGAAAAGTTTTTATCGAGGATGTAAGGCATGTGTACGTGTAGGAAGAGAGGAAAGTGATTGGTTCTCAGTGAATGTAGGTTTGCGGCAGGGGTGTGTGATGTCTCCAAGGTTGTTTAATTTGTTTATGGATGGGGTTGTTAGGGAGGTGAATGCAAGAGTTTTGGAAAGAGGGGCAAGTATGAAGTCTGTTGTGGATGAGAGAGCTAGGGAAGTGAGTCAGTTGTTGTTCGCTGATGATACAGCGCTGGTGGCTGATTCATGTGAGAAACTGAAGAAGCTGGTGACTGAGTTTGGTAAAGTGTGTGAAAGAAGAAAGTTAAGAGTAAATGTGAATAAGAGCAAGGTTATTTGGTACAGTAGGGTTGACGGTCAAGTCAATTGGGAGGTGAGTTTGAATGGAGAAAAACTGGAGGCAGTAAAGTGTTTTAGATATCTGGGAGTGGGTCTGCCAGCGGATGGAACCATGGAAGCAAAAGTGGATCATAGGGTGGGGGAGGGGGCGAAACTCCTGGGAGCCTTGAAGAATGTGTGGAAGTCGAGAAAATTATCTCGGAAAGCAAAAATGGGTATGTTTGAGGGAATAGTGGTTCCAACAATGTTGTATGGTTGCGAGGCATGGGCTATGGATAGAGTTGTACGCAGGAGGATGGATGTGCTGGAAATGAGATGTTTGAGGACAATGTGTGGTGTGAGGTGGTTTGATCGAGTAAGTAACGTAAGGGTAAGAGAGATGTATGGAAATAAATAGAGCTTGGTTGAGAGAGCAGAAGAGGCACTCACTCTTATCCCCTTTGCCTTTGTACAATGGCACTATGCACGCATTCCGCCAATCCTCAGGCACCTCACCATGAGTCATACATACATTAAATAACCTTAACAACCAGTCAAAAATGCAATCACCCCCTTTTTTAACAAATTCCTCTGCAATACCATCCAAACCTGTTGCCTTGCCAGCTTTCATCTTCCGCAAAGCTTTTACTACGTCTTCTTTGTTTACCAAATCATTTTCCCTAACCCTCTCACTTTGCACACCACCTCGACCAAAACACCCTCTATCTGCCACTCTATCATCAAACACATTCAACAAACCTTCATAATACTCACTCCATCTCCTTCTCACATCACCACTACTTGTTATCACCTCCCCATTTGCGCCCTTCACTGAAGTTCCCATTTGCTCCCTTGTCTTACGCACTTAATTTACCTCCTTCCAGAACATCTAGAGTGATATGAATCGCAATTTGTCAGTGCGTCACTGAGCAACAAATTGTTATGCTCGAGTGTCAATCACTAATACTATTCTATATAGTCCTGCTAGAGTCACTTGTTCATGCAGATGATCAAAGTTATTTGTTGATAGCAAAGCACATTTCAGCATTGTCATCCAGAATTATGTGAAATTTGATTACTTGTTTGCATATGATCATGAGGCCAAACCATATTAGCACAATGGTATGGTAACCTTAATATATTCTTGTAGATAAGATTAAAGCACAATTGATATACTTCTTAGATATATAGAACATTAAAATCAATCAACAGTATTATCTAGGCTTGAAGAGTTAGATGAGGGTAAACTTATCGTGTGTGGCAAATTTCAATTTGATTGCCGTACTAAAGTATTATTTCGAGTATAGTAATCACATTATGGACTTCCGTTATCAATGTTTTGTGTCATATCAAATAATGCAAAAAAGATCGTTTCCTAACTTATGATGATAAATGTCTAGTTCTAAGAATTACAAGAAAATTACTGAAATAATCTATTAGCTCTGAAACCACAGGAAAATGAAAAATTTCAGAAGTATCTCACAATCAGCGTGCCGGAGTGCAGACACCAGGACAGTGTAAGTGATAACACAATGAGTAGCGGAGACCTGAGTCCTGATCACCGGCGCTGCTGTATTTATTAGAGGATGAACACCACTGGTGATCGATACTGGGGCCTCATTGGTTGGTTCTGTTCAGTTACAAACACAACGTAGTTCTTAAATTCGAGATAGCGGAGTCTGCATGAATATGTGATTCGGTGATAAAAATAAACTCATAATTATGTAAAATTCACCAAATTATTCTGGGATGATACAAAAGTATTGTAGATACACAGACACAGACACACACACACACACACACACACACACACACACACACACACACACACACACCCACAGACTCAAAACAAAAATATATATACATATCTATTCATTTTTTATTTATTTTATCTATTTTGCTTTGTCGCTGTCTCCCGCGTTAGCGAGGTAGCGCAAGGAAACAGACAAAAGAATGGCCCAACCCGCCCACATACACATGTATATACATACACGTCCACACACGTAAATATACATACCTATACATCTCAATGTACACATATATATATATACACACACAGACATATACATATATACACATGTATATAATTCATACTGTCAGCCTTTATTTGTTCACATCGCCACCTCGCCACACATGGAATAACAACCCCCTCCCCCCTCATGTGTGCGAGGTAGCGCTAGGAAAGACACCAAAGGCCCCACTCGTTCACACTCAGTCTCTAGCTGTCATTTAATAATGCACCGAAACCACAGCTCCCTTTCCACATCCAGGCCCCACACACTTTGCATGGTTTACCCCAGACGCTTCACATGCCCTGGTTCAATCCAGTGACAGCACGTCCATCCAGGTATACCACATCGTTCCAATTCACTCTATTCCTTGCACGCCTTTCACCCTCCTGCATGTCCAGGCCCCGATCACACAAAATCTTTTTCACTCCATCTTTCCACCTCCAATTTAGTCTCCCACTTCTACTCGTTCCCTCCACCTCTGTTATATATATCCTCTTGGTCAATCTTTCCCCACTCATTCTCTCCATGTGACCAAACCATTTCAAAACACCCTCTTCTGCTCTCTCAACCACGCTCTTTTTCTTTCCACACATCTCTCTCACCCTTACATTACTTACTCGATGAAACCACCTCACACCACATATCCTCAAACATCTCAATTCCAGCACATCCACCCTCCTGCGCATAACTCTATCCATAGCCCACTCCTCGCAACCATACAACATTGTTGAAACAACTATTCCTTCAAACATAGCCATTTTTGCTTTCGGAGATAATGTTCTCGACTTCCACACATTATTCAAGGCTCCTAGAATTTTCGCCCCCTCCCCCACCCTATGATTCACTTCCGCTTCCATGGTTCCATCCGCGGAGAGATCCACTCCCAGATATCTAAAACACTTTACTTCCTCCAGTTTTTCTCCATTCAAACTTACCTCCCAATTGACTTGACCCTCAACCCTACTATACTTAATAACCTTGCTCTTATTCACATCTACTTTTAACTTTCTTCTTTCACACACTTTACCAAACTCAGTCACCAGCTTCTGCAGTATCCTCCATGAATCAGCCACCAGCGCTGTATCATCAGCGAACAACAACTGACTCACTTCCCAAGCTCTCTCATCCACAACGGACTGCATACTTGACCTTCTTTCCAAAACTCTTGCATTCACCTCCCTAACAACCCCATCCATAAACAAATTAAACAACCATGGAGACATCACACACCCCTACCGTAAACCTACATTCACTGAGAACCAATCACTTTCCTCTCTTCCTACACTTACATATGCTTTACATCCTCGATAAAAACTTTTCACTGCTTCTAACAACTTGCCTCCCACACCATATATTCTTAATACCTTCCACAGAACATCTCTATCACCTCTATCATATGCTTTTCTCCAGATCCATAAAAGCTACATACAAATCCATTTGTTTTTCTAAGTATTTCTCACATACATTCTTCAGAGCAAACACCTGATCCACACATTCTCTACCACTTCAGAAACAACACTGCTCTTCCCCAATCTGATGCTCTGTACACGACTTCACCGTCTCAATCAATAGCCTCCCATACAATTTACCAGGAATACTCAACAAACTTATACCTCTGTAATTTGAGCACTCACTTTTATCCCCTTTGCCTTTGTACAATGGCACTATGCAAGCTTTCTGCCAATCCTCAGGCACCTCACCGTGATTCATACATACATTAAATAACCTTACCAAACAGTCAACAATACAGTCACCCCTTTTTTAATAAATTCCACTGCAATACCATCCAAACCTGCTGCTTTGCCGGCTTTCATCATAAGTAAAGCTTTTACTACCTCTTCTCTATTTACCAAATCATTTTCCCTAACCCTCTCACTTTGCACACTACCTCGACCAAAACACCCTATATCTGCCACTCTATCATCAAACACATTCAACAAACCTTCAAAATTCTCACTCCATCTACTTCTCACATCACCACTACTTGTTATCACCTCCCCATTAGCCCCCTTCACAGAAGTTCCCATTTACTCCCTTGTCTTACACTTTATTTACCTCCTTCCAAAACATCTTTTTATTCTTCCTGTAATCTAATGATACTCTCTCACCCCAACTCTCATTTGCCCTCTTTTTCACCTCTTGCACCTTTCTCTTGAACTCCTGCCTCTTTCTTTTATGCATCTCCCACTCATTTGCATTTTTTCCCTGCAAAAATCGTTCAAATGCCTCAGTCTTCTCTTTCACTAATAATCTTACTTCTTCATCCCACCACTTCACCCCACCTTTTCTAGTCAATCCACCTCCCACACTTCTCATGCCACAAGCATCATTTGCGCAAGCCATCACTGCTTCCCTAAATACATCCCATTCCTCCCCACCTCCCCTTACCTCGTTTGTTCTCACCTTTTTCCATTATGTACTCAGTCTCTCCTGGTACTTCCTCAAACAAGTCTCCTTCCCAAGCTCACTTACTCTCACCACACTCTTCACCCCAACATTCTCTCATCTTTTCTGAAAACCCCCACAAATCTTCACCTTCGCCTCCACAAGATAATGATCAGACATCCCTCCAGTTGCACCTCTCAGCACATTAACATGCAAAAGTCTCTCTCGTGCGTCTATCAATTAACACGTAATCCAAAAACGCTCTCTGGCCATCTCTCCTACTTACATACGTATACTTATGTATATCTCGCTTTTTAAACCAGGTATTCGCAATCACCAGTCCTTTTTCAAGACATAAATCTACAAGCTCTTCACCATTTCCATTTACAACACTGAACACTCCATGTATACCAATTATTCCCTCAACTGCCACATTACTCACTTTCACTAATATATATATATATATATATATATATATATATATATATATATATATATATATACATATATATATATATATATATATATATATATATATATATATATATATATATATATATATATATATATATATATATATATATATATATATATATGGGGATAGGGGAGAAAGAATACTTCCCACGTATTCCCTGCGTGTCGTAGAAGGCGACTAAAAGGGAAGGGAGCGGGGGGCTGGAAATCCTCCCCTCTCAATTTTTTTTTCTTTTTTATTTTCCAAAAGAAGGAACAGAGAAGGGGGCCTGGTGAGGATATTCCCTAAAAGGCCCAGTCCTCTGTTCTTAACGCTACCTCGCTAATGCGGGAAATGGCGAATAGTATGAAAGAAAGAAAGATATATATATATATATATATATATATATATATATATATATATATATATATATATATATATATATATATTTCTTACTATTCGCCATTTCCCGCATTAGCGAGTTAGCGTTAAGAACAGATGACTGGGCCTTAGAGGGAATATCCTCACCTGGCCCCCTTCTCTGTTCCTTCTTTTGGAAAATTAAAGAAAAAAAAACGAGAGGGGAGGATTTCCAGCCACCCGCTCCCCCCCCCCCCCCCTTTCAGTCGCCTTGACGACACGCAGGGAATACGTGGGAAGTATTCTTGATATATATATATATATATATATATATATATATATATATATATATATATATATATATATCATACAAAGCTCCATAAGCCAGGATCGAACCTGGGACCCCTTGTGCAAGAGGCATGCATGCTAACCGCTAGGCTAGGGGACTGTATGATAGGAAACAACTATTCGAAATACTAAGTACTCGAATACCCTTCGTCTCATTATGGTGAGCAACGGGGTCTATCGGTTGTTTCCGAACAGAACACATAGCCAGCTGAGAGCGTTTTACCGCTTTTAAAGGGGTCCCAGGTTCGATCCTGGCTGATGGAGCTTTGTATGTTCTATGAAGGTGCGCGTTCATATACACAATTTATTCGTATGTATATATATATATATATATATATATATATATATATATATATATATATATATATATATATATATATATATATATATATATATATATATATATATATATATATATGGGTCGGGTGTTTGCTTTGAAGAATGTATGTGAGAAGAATGTACGTGAGAAATACTTAGAAAAGGAAATGGATTTGTATGTAGCATTTATGGATCTGGAGAAGGCATATGATAGAGTTGATAGAGATGTTCTGTGGAAGGTATTAAGAATATATGGTGTGGGAGGCAAGTTGTTAGAAGCAGTGAAATGTTTTTATCGAGGATGTAAGGCATGTGTACGTGTAGGAAGAGAGGAAAGTGATTGGTTCCCAGTGAATGTATGTTTGCGGCAGGGGTGTGTGATGTCTCCATGTTTGTTTAATTTGTTTATGGATGGGGTTGTTAGGGAGGTGAATGCAAGAGTTTTGGAAAGAGGGGCAAGTATGCAGTCTGTTGTGGATGAGAGAGCTTGGGAAGTGAGTCAGTTGTTATTCGCTGATGATACAGCGCTGGTGGCTGATTTATGTAAGAAACTGCAGAAGCTGGTGACTGAGTTTGGTAAAGTGTGTGAAAGAAGAAAGTTAAGAGTAAATTTGAATAAGAGCAAGGTTATTAGGTACAGTAGGGTTGAGGGTCAAGTCAATTGGGAGGTAAGTTTGAATGGAGAAAAACTTGAGGAAGTAAAGTGTTTTAGATATCTGGGAGTGGATCTGGCAGCGGATGGAACTATGGAAGCGGAAGTGGATCATAGGGTGGGGGAGGGGGCGAAAATCCTGGGAGCCTTGAAGAATGTGTGTAAGTCGAGAACATTATCTCGGAAAGCAAAAATGGGTATGTTTGAAGGAATAGTGGTTCCAACAATGTTGTATGGTTGCGAGGCGTGGGGTATGGATGGAGTTGTGCGCAAGAGGGTGGATGTGCTGGAAATGATATGTTTGAAGACAATGTGTGGTGTGAGGTGGTTTGATCGAGTAAGTAACGTAAGGGTAAGAGAGATGTGTGATAATAAAAAGAGCGTGGTTGAGAGAGCAGAAGTGGGTGTTTTGAAATGGTTTGGGCACATGGAGAGAATTAGTGAGGAAAGATTGACCAAGAGGATATATGTGTCGGAGGTGGAGGGAACGAGGAGAAGTGGGAGACCAAATTGGAGGTGGAAAGATGGAGTGAAAAAGATTTTGCGTGATCGGGGCCTGAACTTGCAGGAGGGTGAAAGGAGGACAAGGAATAGAGTGAATTGGATCGATGTGGTATACCGGGGTTGACGTGCTGTCAGTGGATTGAATCAGGGCATGTGAAGCGTCTGGGGTAAACCATGGAAAGCTGTGTAGGTATGTATATTTGCTCGTGTGGACGTATGTATATACATGTGTATGGGGGTGGGTTGGGCCATTTCCTTCGTCTGTTTCCTTGCGCTACCTCGCAAACGCGGGAGACAGCGACAAAGCAAGAAAAAAAAAGAAAAAAAAAAAAAATATATATATATATATATATATATATATATATATATATATATATATATATATATATATATATATATATATATATATATATATATATATATATATATATGTATATATATATATATTTTACTAAGTAGTGTTGTAATTAGTCAAAAATAAATGAGTTATATAGCTCGATAACCTTACAGTAGAGGTCAAAACTGTGTATTTAAAATAATACCTCACACTAACAATTATCAAGTACGATAATGTGGAACTTTGCCAAACTCCATCATCATTTCAAAATAAGTGTGGTTTCAGAAGTGGTAGAGGATGTGTGGATCAGGTGTTTACTTTGAAGAATGTATGTGAGAAATACTTAGAAAAGCAAATGGATTTGTATGTAGCATTTATGGATCTGGAGAAGGCATACGATAGAGTTGATAGAGATGCTCTGTGGAAGGTAGTAAGAATACATGGTGTGGGAGGCAAGTTGTTAGAAGCAGTGAAAAGTTGTTATTGAGGATGTAAGGCATATGTACGTGTAGGAAGTGAGGAAAGTGATTGGTTCTCAGTGAATTTAGGTTTACGGCAGGGGTGTGTGATGTCTCCATTGTTGTTTAATTTGTTTATGGATGTGGTTGTTACGGGGGTGAATGCAAGAGTTTTGGAAAGAGGGGAAAGTATGAAATCTGTTGGGGATGAGATATATATATATATATATATATATATATATATATATATATATATATATATATATATATATATATATATATATATATATATATATATATATATATATATATATATATGTATATATATATATATATATATATATATTTTTTTTTTTTTTTTTTTTTTCAAACTATTCGCCATTTCCCGCGTTAGCGAGGTAGCGTTAAGAACAGAGGACTGGGCCATTGAGGGAATATCCTCACCTGGCCCCCTTCTCTGTTCCTTCTTTTGGAAAATTAAAAAAAATCCGAGAGGGGAGGATTTCCAGCCCCCCGCTCCCTCCCCTTTTAGTCGCCTTCTACGACACGCAGGGAATACGTGGGAAGTATTCTTTCTCCCCTATCCCCAGGGAAATATATATACATATATATATATATATATATATATATATATATATATATATATATATATATATATATATATATATATATATATATATATATATATATATTTATATATATATATATATATATATATATATATATATATATATATATATATATATATATATATATATATATATATATATATATATATATATATATATATATATATATATACACACAGAGACATATACACATGTACACAATTCATTCTGTCTGCCTTTATTCATTCACATCGCCACCTCGCCACACATGAAATAACAACCCCCTCCCCCCTGTTGTGTCCGAGGTGGCGCTAGGAAAAGACAACAAAGGCCCCATTCGTTCACACTCAGTCTCTAGCTGTCATGTAATAATACACCAAAACCACAGCCCCCTTTCCACATCCAGGCCCCACAGAATTTTCCATGGTTTACTCTAGACGCTTCACATGTCCTCGATCAATCAATTGACAGCACATAGCAGACCGGTATACCACATCGTTCCAGTTCACTCTATTCCTTGCACGCCTTTCACCCTCCTGCATGTTCAGGCCCCGATCACTCAAAATCTTTTTCACTCCATCTTTCCACCTCCAATTTTGTCTCCCACTTCTCTTCGTTCCCTCCGCCTCTGACACATATATCCTCTTGTTCAATCTTTCCTCAAGAATTCTCTCCATGTGACCAAACCATTTCAAAACACCCTCTTCTGCTCTGTCAACCACACTCTTTTTATTTCCAGACATCCCTCTTACCCTTACATTACTTACTCGATCAAACCACCTCACACCACATTTTTGCTTTCCGAGATACTGTTCTCGATACCTTATAATCTTGCTCTTATTCTCATTTACTCTTAGCTTTATTATTTTACACACGTTGCCAAACTCAGTCACCAGCTTTTGCACTTTCTCACCCAAACCAGCTACCAGCGCTATCATCAGCGAATAACAATGACTCACTTCCCACGCTCTCTCATACAAAACAGACTGCATACTTGCCCCCTCTCCAAAACTCTTGTATTCACCTAATCAACAACCCCATCCATAGACAAATTGAAAAACCCTGGAGACACCATTCGCCTTTTACGCAAACTTTCATTCACTGAGAGCCAATCACTTTCCTCTCATCCTATACATTCCCATAAGCACACGGCGAAATGAAACCTGGTAAATTCACAAGTACATTTTCGTTTTTTAATCACATCATCAAGGGAGAGACAGAAAAAAGTAACAGTCAGTTGATATAAGTCGAAGAGACTTAGATAGGACGCCATTTGGTTAACAAATGACTACCCGAATGTAGGTCACGTGCGTTCGAGTCTGGCAGCAATCATATAAACTTATGTAGAACAGAAGGGGAATTGTTTACAAATTTTATCAACAATAGCTGCATAATATATAAGCTCATCACGTTTCGTAATAGCTGCATAATATATAAGCTCATCACGTTTCGTAATAGCTGCATAATATATAAGCTCATCACGTTTCGTAATGATGCTCCGGGCATTTGTGTATATTAAAATCATTTTCTTCTTAGGAGATTTCTGGACTGAATTTGCCTTATTTTCACTGCCGTTATGATGTTCCTGGAGTGAATTTGCCTTATTTTCACTGCCGGTATGATGCGTGCTTGCATTATCACTGTTAATGTCTGCGTCGTGTGCAGCAACGGGAGAGAGACGGTTTTCCTTCTGTTTCGGGTTCGCCGGCTTACTCTGACCCTCCCCTCATTGGACACTACCAGAATCGGTCTTAAAAGTAACCTGAGAGTTAACCTGTAGCTGTGCTAACCCGCTACTTATACTGCCAGTGTTGTCCCCACGTGACCCTTCTTGACCTTTTTATGCTAATTCCTCTGCCTGTGAGGTTACTGCTACTGGACGAGGATCCTTACCGCCAAGGTTCTAACCATCCTCTACCTTGTTCCTCAGATATCGTTCACTCTCAGACTCCCCACGCAACGATCTACTTCTCTAAGCAACTCTCTCTCTCTCTCTCTCTCTCTCTCTCTCTCTCTCTCTCTCTCTCTCTCTCTCTCTCTCTCTCTCTCTCTCTCTCTCTCTCTCTCTCTCTCTCTCTCTCTCTCTCTCTCTCTCTCTCTCTCTCTCTCAGAACCTTCACCCCCTGTCACATGCTATGAATCACTTCCACTTCCATGGTTTCATTCTCTGCTATGTGCACTCACATATATCGAAAGCACTTCACTCTCCATATTTTCTCTAACTTTACATCCCGACTAGATAGTCCCTCAACCCTACTGATAGCCTTGCTTTTATTCAAATAGCTCGCAACTTATCTTTGCCTATACTCTTTCAAATTTAGTCACCAACTTCTGCAAGTTCTCACCCGAATCAGCCACTAGTGCTGTATCATCGGCGAACAACAAAAGACCTACTTCCCAGTCACTCTCATCCTCAACAGATTGTAGTCTTTCTTGCTCCTCTCTCCAAAACTTTTACCTTACATTTCTAACCACCTCATTTATAAGAAATAAGACAACTATAGTTACATAACAAATTATTGCCTCAGACCAATCTTCACTGGGAACCAATTCCTCTCCAGTCTTTCGTAATAAATTCTACTGCAATACCACCCAAACCCGCCGCCTTGCTGGATTTCATCTTCTGCAAAGCCTTCACTACCTCTTCTCTCTTAAGCAACCCATTCTCCCTGACCCGCTCACTTCGCACACCACCCCGACAAAAAACCCTACATATGTCACTCTATCATCAAAAACATTCAACAAACCTTCAAAATACACACTCTATCTCCTTACTTTATCACTAACTGTTATTACTTCTTCCCTTGCCCCCTCCATCGATGTTCCCATTTGTTCTCTTGTCTTAGACACGTTATTTACCTCCTTCCAAAACATCTTTTTCTTCCCCCTAAACTTTAATGATACTCTCTCACCCCAGCTGTCATCAGCCGTTTTTCTCAACCCTTCTACATTCTACATGACCAGATGCCACTTTTTTTATACATCTCATAGTCATGTGCACTCCTTCCTAGAAAGTATCGTCCAAATGCCTCTCTTTTCTCTTTCACTAAAAATTTTACCTCTTCCTTCCACCACTCACCACCCTTTTTAATCTGCCCACCTCCCACCTTTCTCATATCACATGCACCTTTTGCATATGCCGTCAGCTCTTCCCTAACCAAATACTTTACATTTCTCACCCACTAACCTTACGTCATTTGCTCTCACCTTTTGCCATACTGCACTCAATCTCTCTTGGTATCACCACACTCGTGGCCTTTTCAAGCTCACTCACTTTCACCACTCTCTTCTCCCCACCTTTCTCTCTAGTTTTTTGAACATCTCTACAAATCTTCACCTTCGCCTCCACAAGATTAGTGATCAGACATTCCTCCAGCTGACCCTCTCAACACATTGACATCAAAAAGTCACTCTTTTACACGCCTATCAATCATCTCGTAGACCAGTAATGCCCTTTGACCATATCTCCTACTTACATACGTATACTTATTGGAAAGGATCACAACTTTGCGTGTGATTAAGACAATCCTATGAGTCCACGGAGAAAATGATAAGCCCCCAAGTGCACTTTCGTGTAATAATCACATCATCAGGGGAGACACAAGAGAGAATCATAAGTCAGTTGATATACATAGAAGAGACGAAGCTAGGACGCCATTTGGTAAACATGCGGTTGTCCAAGACAGTCTGTCTTGGACAATCGCATGTTTACCAAATGGCATCCTAGCTTCGTCTCTTCTTTGTATATCAACTGACTTATGCTTCTCTCTTGTGTCTCCCCTGATGATGTGATTATTACACGAAAGTGCACTTGGGAAGTTATCATGTTTCATTTTCCCCGTGGACTCATAGGAATACGTATACTTATGTAGATCTCTCTTTTTGAACCGTTATTCCCAGTCAACAGTCTTTTTTCAGCACACAGATCCACAAGCTCTTCACCATTTCTATTCACAACACTGAATACCCATGTACACCAGTTATAGCCTCCTCTGCCACATTATTCACCTTCGCACTCAAATCCCCATCACTAATACTCGGTCACGTGCACCAATGCTGCTGACACATTCACCCAGCTGTTCCTAGAACACTTGCCTCTCATGGTCTTTCCTTTCATGACCAGGTGTGTACGCACCAATAATCACCCATCTTTCTACATGCACTTTCAGTTTACCCATACCAATCTAGAATTCACTTTCTTACATTACATTACACACCGTCACAACTCCTGCTTCAGGAGTAATTGCTACTCCTACCTTAGCTCTTGTTCTCCCACCAGCCCCTGACTTTACTCCCAAGAGGTTTCCAAACCACTCTTCCCCTTTACCCTTGATCTTCGATTCACTCAGAGCCAGAACATCCAGGTTTCTTTTGTCAAACATACTACCCATCTCTCCTTTCTCCTAGTCTTGCCTGCATCCACACACATTCAGACACCCCATTCTGAACCTTCGAGGAGGATGAGCGCTCTCCGCTTGACTCCTTCTCTTTCCCCTTTTAGAAATTTGAATGTATGGGAGAGGGGGTAGTGTTTCCAGCACACTGCTCCCACCTCCTTTGGTCACCTTCTACAGCACTTGGGGAATACGTGGAAGGTATTCTATCTCCCCTATGTGTGTGTGTGTGTGTGTGTGTGTGTGTGTGTGTGTGTGTGTTTGTTTGCGTGTGTGTGTGTATGTGTGTTTGTTTGTGTGTGTGTGTGTGTGTGTGTGTGTGTGTGTGTGTAAACATCCCAAGTTTTACTAAAATTTGTATAATGGGTTAATAGTACTCTTAGATTATCGCATAGTTTATCAATTTATTAAGGCATTCCATGATAATATTCCCTAATACTGTGGTCCTACAGAGTTTAGATGACCATCAGATGAGTTTACATTCATTATCAAATTGCCTAACTTCAGAATATTAGGATTACTGGAAATGTTTTGAGAATGACAATGATTGCTAACGTTCTCTTAATTACATTATGCAAAAATCAAGAATAGTAAATGTTATTCACTAACCTATTAAATAAAAACATTGCCATTTATACAACTTGATCAGTAAAGAATTGTCAGGTCCTTTTACGCAATTATCAACTTATGAAGCTTTATTTCTCCCAAAATTATGAGTTTGCAGGATCAGTGGAGAGTGATGAGAAGGTGCTGAGACAGGAAGGTGAAGAGGGAGAGGCCAAAGCCCAGCAGCAGCAGGTAGAAGGTGACCTGCAGGTGGTGGAGGCCCAACACCACCTGCCCATCCTCGTCCTGTACAGGTGCACCACAAGTTATCAGTCTCTGTCTACGAGAACAAGAAAAGATGTTACATGACAAAATATATAAAGATTAAGTAGGAAAAAAATCTTGAGAATATAAAGCTCTGTAAAAATTTGTTGATACACAAAAAACAGGATGATAAACGCGGATTTCCATAAAGCATACGATATTCTCCCTAATTCAGGATTCGAACCGCTACTGAACTGCACTATATTCTGGTGAGGGTTATGTTCGTTAAAACATTACCTACTTCTTACTGTAAACCAGAGAAAAAGGGCAAATGAGAGTTGCGGTGAGCGAGTATCAGTTAGGGAGGATCAGATGATGTTTTGGGAAAAGGTATAAAGTGTGCTGAAAACATGAACAATGGGAACATCAGAGAAAAGAACAAATAGAAAAATGAATACAGGTAGTGAGGAAATGTGAGGGAGATGGGGTGAGTACTTTATACCCTTTCGCTGATTATATCTTAATTACTAATACTGGGAAGTGAATCAGTTTTTTTCACTGATGATACAGCACTGATGGCTGATTCGGGTAATAAACTGTAGAAGTTGGAGACTGAGTTTCGTCAAGTGTGTGAAAGAAGAAAGCTGAGAGTAAATGTGAATAAGAGCAAGGTAATTGGGTACATTTGGGTTGAGGGACAAGCTATTTGGGAGGTATGTTTGAATGGAGAAAAACTAGAGGAAGTGAAGTGTTTTGAATATCTGAGAGAGGATTTTAGAGCGGATGGAACCACGGAACCGTGTGTCACAGGGTGGGGGAGCTAGCGAGGGTTCTAGGAGCGTTGACAAATGTGTGGAAGTCGAGAACGTTATCTCAGAGAGCAAAAATGGGTATGTTTAAAGGAATAGTGGTTCCAAGAATATTCTATTGTTGTGAAGCATGGAATATAGATATGGTTGTGCGGAGGAGGATGGATGTTTTGGATATGTAATGTTTGAGGACAATATGTGGTGCGAGGTGGTTTGATCGAGTAAGTAATGAAAGTGTAAGAGAATGTAAAAGAATGTGGCTGAGAGAGCAGAGGAGGGTGTATTGAAATGATTTGGTAACATGGAGAGAATAAAGGAGAAAAGATTGACAAAGACAATATATGTATCGAAGGTAGAAGGAACGAGGGGAAGTGAGAGACCAAATCAAAGGTGGAAAGATGGAGAGAAGATTTTAAGCGATCAGGGCCGGAACATACAGGAGGGTGAATAGCATGCAAGGAAAAAAGGGAATTGGAATGATGTGGTATACCGGGATACATGTGCTGTCACTGGATTCAACCAGGGCATGTGAAGCGTCTGGGATCACCATGGGAAATTTTGTAGGGCCTAAATGTAGTCAGGGAGCTGTGGTCTCTGTGCATTACACAAGACAGCGAGAGACTGAGTGTGAACAAATGTAGTTTTTTTTGTTTATTCCTAGTGCTACCTCGCACCCTTAGAGGAAGGTGCCGACTATATGGATGAAGGCAGAAAGAATGAACACGTACATGTGTATATTGTATATATCTGCGTATGAATATGTATATATACGTTGAAATGTATAGATATGTATATGTGCGTGTGTGAGCGTTTATATATATGCATGTGTATTTGAGTGGGTTGGGCCATTCTTTCGCCTGTTTAGTTTAGCTACCTCGCTAACGCGGGACCCGGCGACTAAGTATAATGAATATATATATATATATATATATATATATATATATATATATATATATATATATATGTATATATATATATATATATATATATATATATATATATATATATATATATATATATATATATATTTATATATATATATATATATTTTTTTTTTTTTTTTTGCTTTGTCGCTGTCTCCCGCGTTTGCGAGGTAGCGCAAGGAAACAGACGAAAGAAATGGCCCAACCCACCCCCATACACATGTATATACATACGTCCACACACGCAAATATACATACCTACACAGCTTTCCATGGTTTACCCCAGACGCTTCACATGCCTTGATTCAATCCACTGACAGCACGTCAACCCCGGTATACCACATCGCTCCAATTCACTCTATTCCTTGCCCTCCTTTCACCCTCCTGCATGTTCAGGCCCCGATCACACAAAATCTTTTTCACTCCATCTTTCCACCTCCAATTTGGTCTCCCTCTTCTCCTCGTTCTCTCCACCTCCGACACATATATCCTCTTGGTCAATCTTTCCTCACTCATTCTCTCCATGTGACCAAACCATTTCAAAACACCCTCTTCTGCTCTCTCAACCACGCTCTTTTTATTTCCACACATCTCTCTTACCCTTACTTTACTTACTCGATCAAACCACCTCACACCACACATTGTCCTCAAACATCTCATTTCCAGCACATCCATCCTCCTGCGCACAACTCTATCCATAGTCCACGCCTCGCAACCATACAACATTGTTGGAACCACTCTTCCTTCAAACATACCCATTTTTGCTTTCCGAGATAATGTTCTCGACTTCCACACATTTTTCAAGGCTCCCAGAATTTTCGCCCCCTCCCCCACCCTATGATCCACTTCCGCTTCCATGTTTCCATCCGTTGCCAGATCCACTCCCAGATATGTAAAACACTTCACTTCCTCCAGTTTTTCTTCAGCCCCCCGCTCCCTTCCCTTTAGTCGCCTTCTACGACACGCAGGGAATACGTAGGAAGTATTCTTTCTCCCCTATCCCCAGGGATATATATATATATATATATATATATATATATATATATATATATATATATATATATATATATATATATATATATATATATATATATATATATATATATATATATATATATATATATATATATATATATATATATATATATATATATATATATATATCCCTGGGGTTAGGGAAGAAAGAATACTTCGAAGCATTCCTCACGTGTCGTAGAAAGCGACTAAAGGGGACGTTAGCGGGGGGCCAGAAACCCTCCCCTCCTTGTACTTTAACTTTCTAGAAGGGAAAACAGAAGGAGTCACGTGGGGAGTGCTCAACCTCCTCGAAGGCTCAGATTAGGGTGTCTAAATGTGTGTGGATGTAACCAAGATGAGAAAAATGGAGAGATAGGTAGTATGCTTGAGGAAAGGAATCTGAATGTTTTGGCTCTGAGTGAAACGAAGCTCAAAGGTAAAGGGGAAGAGTGGTTTGGGAATGTCTTGGGAGTAAAGTCAGGGGTTAGTGAGAGGACAAGAGCAAGGGAAGGAGTGGCACTACTACTGAAACAGGAGTTGTGGTAGTATGTGATTGAGTGTAAGAAAGTAAATTCTAGATTGATATGGGTAACACTGAAAGTTGATGGAGAGAGATGGATGATGATTGGCGCATATGCACCTGGGCATGAGAAGAAAGATCATGAGACACAAGTGTTTGGGGAGCAGCTGAATGAGTGTGTCAGTGGTTTTGATGCACAAAACCAGGTTATAGTGATTTGAATTTGGGTGATTTGAATGCAAAGGTGAGTAAAGTGGCAGTTGAGGGAACAATTGGTATATATGGGGTGTTAAATGTTGTAAATGAAAATGTTGAGGAGCTTGTGGATTTATGTACTGAAAAAGGACTGGTGATTGGGAATACCTGGTTTACAAAGAGAGATATGCATAACTATACGTATGTAAGTAGGAGACATAGCCAGAGAGCGTTATTGGATTACGTGTTAATTGACAGGCGTGCGAAAGAGAGACTTTTGGAGGTGAATGAGCTAAGAGGTGCAACTGGAAGAATGTCTTATTATTATATTGTGGTGGCGAAGGTGAAGATTTGTAGGGGAGTTCAAAAAAGAAGAGAGAATGTTGAGGTGAAGAGAGTGGTGAGAGTAAGTGAGCTTGGGAAGGAGACTTGTGTGAGGAAGTACCAGGAGAGACTGAGTACAGAATGGAAAAGGGTGAGAACAAAGGAGGTAAGGGGAGTGGAGGAGGAATGGGATGTATTTAGGGAAGCAGTGATGGCTTCAGCAAAAGATGCTTGTGTCATGATAAGCGTGGGAGATGGGTTGATTAGAAAGAGTAGTGAGTGGTGGGATGAAGAGGTAAAATTGTTAGTGAAAGAGAAGAGAGAGGCATTTGGGCGATTTTTGCAGGGAAAAACGCAAATGAGTGGAATATATATAAAAGAAAGAGGCAGGAGATCAAGAGAAAGGTGCAAGAGGTGAAAAAGAGGGCAAATAAGTGTTGGGGTGAGAGAGTATCATTAAATTTTAGGGAAAATAAAATGATGTTTTGGAAGGAGGTAAATAAAGGGCGTAAGACAAGGGAGCAAAGGGGAAGTTCAGTGAAGGGGTCTAATGGGGAGGTGATAACTAGTAGTGGTGATTTGAGAAGGAGATGGAGTGAGTATTTTGAAGGTTTGTTGAATATGTTTGACGATGGAGTGGCATATATATGGTGTTTTGGTGGAGGTGGTGTGCAAAGTCTAAGGGTTTGGGAAAATTATTTGGTAAACACAGAAGAGGTACTAAAAGCGTTCCTGAAGATGAAAGCCGTAGAGGCAGCATGTTTGGATGGTATTGCAGGGGAATTTATCAAAAGAGTGGGTGACTATATTGTTGACTGGTTGGTAAGGTTATTTAATGTATGTATGATTCATGGTGAGGTGCCTGAGGATTGGCGGAATGCTTGCATAGTGCCATTGTACAAAGGGAAAGGGGATAAGAATGATTGCTTAAATTACAGAGGTATAAGTTTGTTAAGTATTCCTGGTAAATTATATGGGAGGGTATTGATGGATAGGGTGAAGGAATGTATAGAGCATCAGATTGAGGAAGAGCAGTGTGGATTCAGAAGTGGTAGAGAATGTGTGGATCAGGTGTTTGCTTTGAAGAATGTATGTGAGAAATACTTAGAAAAGCATATACATTTGTATGTAGCATTTATGGATCTGGAGAAGGCATATGATAGAGTTGATAGAGATGCTCCGTGGAAGGTATTAAGAATTTATGGTGTGGGAGACAAATTGTTAAAAGCAGTGAAAAGTTTTTATCGATGATGTAAGGCATGTGTACGTGTAGGAAGAGAGGAAAGTGATTGGTTCTCAGTGAATATAGGTTTGCGGAAGGGGTGTGTTATATCTCTATGGCTGTTTAAATTGTTTATGGATTGGGTTGTTAGGGAGGTGAATGCAAGAGTTTTGGAAAGATGGGCAAGTATGCAGTCTGTTGGGGATGAGAGAGCTTAGGAGGTGAGTCAGTTGTTGTTCGCTGATGATACAGCGCTGATGGCTGATTCATGTGAGAAACTGGAGAAGTTGGTGACTGGGTTTGGTAAAGTGTGTGAAAGAAGAAAGTTAAGAGTAAATGTGAATAAGAGCAAAGTTATTAGGTACAGTAGGGGTGAAGTTCAAGTCAAGTGGGAGGTAAGTTTGGATGGAGAAAAACTTGAGGAATTAAAGTGTTTTAGATATCTGGGAGTGGAGCTGCCAGCGGATGGAACTATGGAAGCGGAAGAGAATCATAGGTTGGGGGAGGGGGCGAGAATTCTGGGAGCTTTGAAAAATGTTTGGAAGTCGAGAACATTATCTCGGAAAGCAAAAATGGGTATGTTAGAAGGAATAGTGGTTCCAACAATGTTGTATGGCTGAGAGGCGTGGGATATGGATAGAGTTTTGCGTAGGAGGGTGGATGTGCTGGAAATGAGATGTTTGAGGACAATATGTGGTGTGAGGTTGTTTGGTCGAGTGAGCACTGTAAGGGTAAGAGAGATTTGTGGAAATAAAAAGAGTGTGGTTGAGAGAGCAGAAGACGGTGGTTTGAAATGGTTTGGTCACATGGAGAGAATGAGTGAGGAAAGATTGACCAAGAGGATATATATGTCAGAGGTGGAGGGAACGAGGAGAAGTTTGAGAGCAAATTGGATGTGGAAAGATGGAGTGAAAAAAAATTTTGAACGATCGGGGCCTGATCATGCAGGAGGGTGAAAGGCGTGAGAGGAATTGATTGAATTGGAACGATATTGTATACCGGGGTCGACGTGCTGTCAATGGATTGAACCAAGGCATGTGAAGCGTCTGGGGTAAACCATTTAAAGTCCTGTTAGGGCCTGGATATTGAAAGAGAGCTGTTGTTTTGGTGCATTATTGCATGACAGCTAAAGACTGAGTGTGAACGAATGGGGCGTTTGTTGTCTTTTCCTAGCGCTACGCCGCACACATAAGGGGGGAGGTGGCGATGGTGGCGATGGGAATAAATAAAGGCAGATAGTATGAATTATGTACATGTGTATATATGTATATGTCTATATGTATATATGTATATATATATGTATATATATATATATATATATATATATATATATATATATATATATATATATATATATATATATATATATATATATATATATATATATATATATATATATATATATATATATATATATATATATATACATACATCTTTCTTTCAAACGATTCGCCATTTCCCGCATTAGCGAGGTAGCGTTAAGAACAGAGGACTGGGCGGGAGATAGCGGAAAAAAAAATAAATAAATAAATAAATATGGATATATATATATATATATATATATATATATATATATATATATATATATATATATATATATATATATATATATATATATATATATATATATATATATATATATATTTTATTTATTTATATTTATTTTGCTTTGTCACTGTCCCCCGCGTTTGCAAGGTAGCGCAAGGAAACAGACGAAAGAAATGGCCCAACCCCCCCCCCCCATACACAATGTATACACACACACACACGTCCACACACGCAAATATACATACCTATACATCTCAATGTACACATATATATACATACACAGACACATACATATATACTCATGCACAAAATTCACACTGTCTGCCCCCATTTACTCCCATCGCCACCTCGCCACACATGGAATACCATCCCCCTCCCCACTCATGTGTGCGAGGTAGCACTAGGAAAAGACAACAAAGGCCCCATTCTTTCACTCTCAGTCTCTACCTGCCACGCAATAATGCCCGAAACCACAGCTCCCTTTCCACATCCAGGCCCCACACAACTTTCCATGGTTTACCCCAGACGCTTCACATGCCCTGATTCAATCCACTGACAGCACGTCAACCCCGGTATACCACATTGATCCAATTCACTCTATTCCTTGCCCTCCTTTCACCCTCCTGCATGTTCAAGCAACGATCACACAAAATCTTTATATACATATATATATATATATATATATATATATATATATATATATATATATATATATATATATATATATATATATATATATATATATATATATATATATATATATATATATATATATATATATATATATATATATATATATATATATATATATATATATATATATATATATATCTTTATATATATATATATATATATATATATATATATATATATATATATATATATATATATATATATATATATATATATATATATATATATATATATATATATATATATATATATATATATATATATATATATATATATATATATATATTATCCCTGGGGTTAGGGGAGAAAGAATACTTCCCTCGTATTCCCTGCGTGTCGTAGAAGGCGACTAAAAGGGGAGGGAGCGGGTGGCTGGAAATCCTCCCCTCTTTTTTTTTTTTTTTTTTTTTTCCAAAAGAAGGAACAGAGAAGGGGGCGAGGTTAGGATGTTCCCTCATAGGCCCAGTACTCTGTTCTTAACGCTACTTCGCTAACGCGGGAAACGGCGAATAGTTTAAAAAAAAAATATATATATATATATATATATATATATATATATATATATATATTTTTTTTTTTTTTTTTTTTTATACTTTGTCGCTGTCTCCCGCGTTTGCGAGGTAGCGCAAGGAAACAGACGAAAGAAATGGCCCAACCCCCCCCCCCATACACATGTACATACACACGTCCAGACACGCAAATATACATACCTACACAGCTTTCCATGGTTTACCCCAGACGCTTCACATGCCTTGCTTCAATCCACTGACAGCACGTCAACCCCTGTATACCACATGACTCCAATTCACTCTATTTCTTGCCCTCCTTTCACCCTCCTGCATGTTCAGGCCCCGATCACACAAAATCTTTTTCACTCCATCTTTCCACCTCCAAATTGGTCTCCCTCTTCTCCTCGTTCCCTCCACCTCCGACACATATATCCTCTTGGTCAATCTCTCCTCACTCATTCTCTCCATGTGCCCAAACCATTTCAAAACACCCTCTTCTGCTCTCTCGACCACGCTCTTTTTATTTTCACACATCTCTCTTACCCTTACGTTACTTACTCGATCAAACCACCTCACACCACACATTGTCCTCAAACATCTCATTTCCAGCACATCCATCCTCCTGCGCACATCTCTATCCATAGCCCACGCCTCGCAACCATACAGCATTGTTGGAACCACTATTCCCTCAAACATACCCATTTTTGCTTTCCGAGATAATGTTCTCGACTTCCACACATTTTTCAAGGCTCCCAAAATTTTCGCCCCCTCCCCCACCCTATGATCCACTTCCGCTTCCATGGTTCCATCCGCTGACAGATCCACTCCCAGATATCTAAAACACTTCACTTCCTCCAGTTTTTCTCCATTCAAACTCACCTCCCAATTGACTTGACCCTCACCCCTACTGTACCTAATAACCTTGCTCTTATTCACATTTACTCTCAACTTTCTTCTTCCACACACTTTACCAAACTCAGTCACCAGCTTCTGCAGTTTCTCACATGAATCAGCCACCAGCGCTGTATCATCAGCGAACAACAATTGACTCACTTCCCAAGCTCTCTCATCCCCAACAGACTTCATACTTGCCCCTCTTTCCAGGACTCTTGCATTCACCTCCTTTACAACCCCATCCATAAACAAATTAAACAACCATGGAGACATCACACACCCCTGCCGCAAACCTACATTCACTGAGAATATATATATATATATATATATATATATATATATATATATATATATATATATATATATATATATATATATATATATATATATATATATATATATATATATATATATATATATATATATATATATATATATATATATATATATATATATATATATATATATATATATACATATATATCCAGGAACCTGGATGTTTTGACTCTGATTAAAACGAAGCTCAAAGGTAAAGGGGAAGAGTTGTTTGAGAATGTCTTGGGAGTAAAGTCAAGGGTCAGTTAGATTAGAAGAGCAAAGGAAGCAGTAGCACTACTCCTGCAACAGGAGTTATGGGAGTATTGGATAGAGTGTAAGAAAGTAAGTTCTAGATTGATATGGGTAAAACTGAAAGTTGATGGGGAGAGATGGGTGATTATTGGTGCATATGCACCTGGGCATGAGAAGAAAGATCATGAGGGGCAAGTGTTTTGGGAGCAGTTGAATGAGTGTGCTAGTGATTTTGATGCACAAGAGCGGGTTATAGTGATGGGTGATTTTAATGAAAGTGTGAGTAATGTGTCAGTTGAATGAATAAATGGGATACATGGGTTGGTCAGTGTTGTAAATGGAATTGATGAAGAGCATGTAGATTTATATGCTGATAAAAGACTGGTGTTTGGGAATACCTGGTTTAAAGAGCGAGATATACATAAGTATACGTATACAAGAAACAGAGATGGCCAGAGAGCGTTATTGGATTACGTGTTAATTGATAGGCGCGCGAAAGAGAGACTTTTGGATGTTAATGTGCTGCGAGGTGAAACTGGAGGGATGTCTGATCATTATCTTGTGGAAGCGAAGGTGAAGATTTTTAGGGGCTTTCAGAAAACAAGAGAGAATGTTGGGGTGAAGAGAGTGGTGAGAGCAAGTGAGCTTGGGAAGGACCCTTGTGTGAGGAAGTACAAGGAGAGACTGAGTACAGAATGGAAAAAGGTGAGAACAAAAGAGGTAAGGGGAGTGGGTGAGGAATGGGATGTTTTTAGGGAAGCAATGATGGATTGCGCAAAAGATGCTTGTGGCATGAGAAGCGTGAGAGGTGGGTTGATTAGAGAGGGTAGTGAGTGGTGGGATGAAGAAGTAAGATTATTGGTGAAAGAGAAGAGAGAGGCATTTTTGCAGGGAAATAATGCAAATGAGTGGGAAAGGTATAAAAGAAAGAGGCAGGAGACAAAAGAAAGGTGCAAGAGGTGAAAAAGAGGGCAAATGAGAGTTGGGGTGAGAGAGTATCATTAAATTTTAGGGAGAATAAAAAGATGTTCTGGATGGAGGTAAATAAAGTGCGTAAGACAAGGGAGCAAATGGGAACTTCAATGAATGGGGCTAATGGGGAGGTGATAACAGGTAGTGGTGATGTGACATGTAGATGGAGTGAGTATTTTGAATGTCTGTTGAATGCGTTTGATGATAGAGTGGCAGATATAGGGTTTTTTGGTCGAGGTGGTGTGCAAATTGAGAGGGTTAGAGAAAATGATTTGGTAAACAGAGAAGAGGTAGTAAAAGCTTTGCGGAAGGTGAAAACCGGCAAGGCAGCAGGTTTGGATGGTATTGCAGTGGAATTTATTAAAAAAGGGGGTGACTGTATTGTTGACTTGTTGGTAAGGTTATTTAATGTATGTATGATTCATGGTGAGGTGCCTGAGGATTGGCGGAATGCTTGCATAGTGCCATTGTATAAAGAGAGAGGGGATAAGAGTGAGTGCTTAAATTAAAGAGGTATAGGTTTACTGAGTATTCCTGGTAAATTATATGGGAGGGTATTGATAGAGTGGGGAAGGCATGTAAAGAGCATCAGATTGGGGAAGAGCAGTGTGGTTTCAGAAGTGGTAGAGGATGTGTGGACCAGGTGTTTCCTTTGAAGAATGTATGTGAGAAATACTTAGAAAAGTAAATGGATTTTTATGTAGGATTTATGGATCTCGAAAAGGCATATGACAGAGTTGATAGAGATGCTCTGTGGAAGGTATTAAGAATATATGGTGCGGGAGGCAAGTTCTTAGAAGCAATGAAAAGTTTTTATCGAGGATGTAAGGTACGTGTACGTGTAGGAAGAAAGGAAAGTTATTGGTTCTCAGTGAATGTAGGTTTGCGGCAGGGGTGTGTGATGTTTCCATGGTTGTTTAATTTGTTTGTGGATGGGGTTGTTAGGGAGGTGAATGCAAGGGTTTTGGAAAGAGGGGCAAGTATGCAGTGTGTTGTAGATGAGAGAGCTTGGGAAGTGAGTCAGTTGTTGTTCGCTGATGATACAGCGCCTGTGGCTGATTCATGGGAGAAACTGCAGAAGTTGGTGACTGAGTTTGGTAGAGTGGGTGAAAGAAGAAAGTTGAGAGTAAAAATGAATAAGAGCAAGGCTATTAGGTGGAGTATCGTTGAGGGTCAAGTCAACTTGGAGGTAAGTTTGAATGTAGAAAAATTGGAGTAAGTAAAGTGTTTTAGACATCTGGGAGTGGATTTGGCAACGGATGGAACCATGGAAGCGGAAGTGAATCATCGGGTGGGGAGAGGGCGAAAATTCTGGGAGCCTTGAAGAATGTTTGGAAGTCGAGAACATTATCTCGGAAAGCAAAAATGGGTATGTTTAAAGGAATAGTGGTTCCAACAATGTTGTATGGTTCCGAGGCGTGGGCTATGGACAGAATTGTGCGCAGGAGAGTAGATGTGCTGGAAATGAGATGTTTGAGGACAATATGTGGTGTGAGGTGGTTTGATCGAGTAAGTAATGTAAGGGTAAGAGAGATGTGTGGAAATAAAAAGAGAGTGGTTGAGAGAGCAGAAGAGGGTGTTTTGAAATGGTTTGTTCACATGGAGAGAATGAGTGAGGAAAGATTGACCAAGAGGATATATATGTCAGAGGTGGAGGGAACGAGGGAGACCAAATTGGAGGTGGAAAGATGGAGTGAAAAAGATTTTGAGTGATCGGGGCCTAAACATGCATGAGGGTGAAAGGCGTACAAGGAATAGAGTGACTTGGAACGATGTGGTATACCGGGGTCGACGTGCTGTTAATGAATTGAACTAGGGCATGTGAAGCGTCTGGGTAAACCATGGAAAGTTCTGTGGGGCCTGGATGTGGAAGGGGAGCTGTGATTCCGGTGCATTATTACATGGCAGCTAGGGACTAAGTGTGAACGAGTGGGGACTTTCTTGTCTTTTCCTAGCCCTACATCGTACACATGAGGGGGAACTGGGTTGCTATTCCATGTGTGGCGGGATGGCGATGGGAATAGATAAAGGCAGACAGTATGGATTGTGTACATGCGTATATATGTATATGTCTGTTTGTGTATATACATATGTATATTTAGATGTATAGGTATGTATATTTGCGTGTGAGGACGAGTATGTATGTATATGTGTATGTGGGTGGGTTGGGCCATTCTTTCGTCTGTTTCCTTGCGCTACATCCCTAACGCGGGAGACAGCGACAAAGCAAAGTATACTAAAGAAGTAGACATATATATATGTGTACGTTTTCTAAGAGAGGAAACATATTGGTTCTCAGTGAATGAAAGTTTACGACAGGGGTGTGTGAAATCTCCATGTTTGTTTAATTTGTTTATGGATGGGATTGTTAGGGAGGTGAATGCAAGAGTTTTGGAAACAGGGGCAATTATGCAGTCTGTTGTGGATGAGAGAGCTTGGGAAGTGAGTAAGTTGTTCGCTGATGATACAGCGCTGGTGGCCTATTCATGTGAGAAACCGCAGAAGCTGGGACTGAGTTTGGTAAAGTGTGTCAAAGAAGAAAGTTGAGAGTATATGAGAATAAGATCAAGGTTATTAGGTACAGTAGGGTTGAGGGTCAAGTCAACTGGGAGGTAAGTTTGAGAGGAGAAAAACTGGAGGAAGTGAAGTGTTTTAGACATCTGGGAGTGGATTTGGCAGCGGATGGAACCATGGAAGCGGAAGTGAATCATTGGGTGGGGGAGGGGGCGAAAATTTCGGGAGCCTTGAAGAATGTATGGAAGTCGAGAACATTATCTTGGAAAGCAAAAATGGGTATGTTTGAAGGAATAGTGGTCCTTACAATGTTGTATGGTTCCAAGACGTGGGCTATGGATAGAGTCGTGCGGAAGAAGGTGGATGTTCTGGAAATGAGATGTTTGAGGATAATATGTGGTGTGAGGTGGTTTGATCGAGTAAGTAATGATAGGGTAAGGGATATGTGTGGTAATAAAGAGTGTGGATGAGAGAGAAGAATAGAGTGTTTTGAAATGGTTTGGTCACATGGAGAGAGTGAGTAAGGAAAGATTGACCAAGAGGATATATGTGTCGGAGGTGGAGGGAACGAAAAGTGGGAGACCAAATTGGAGGTGGAAAGATGGAGTGAAAAAGATTTTGAGTGATCAGGGCCTGAACATGCAGAAGGGTGAAAGGCGTGCAAGGAATAGAGTGAATTGGAACGATGTGGTGTACCGGGGTCGACGTGCTGTCAGTGAGTTGAACCAGGGCATATGAAGCGTCTGGAGTAAACCGTGGAAGGTTCTGTGGGGCCTGGATGTGGAAAGGGAGCTGTGGTTTCGGTGCATTATTACATGACAACTAGAGACTGAGTGTGAACGAAAGTGGCACACATGAGGTGGGAAGGGGTTGTTATATCATGAGTGACGGGGTGGCGATGAGAATGAATACAGGCAGACAGTATGAATTATTTACATGTGTATATATGTATATGTCTGTCTGTGTATATATATGTATACGTTGAGATGTATAGACATGTATATTTGCGTGTGTGTACGTATATGTATATACATGTGTATGTGGGAGAGTTGGGCAATTCTTTCGTCTGTTTCCTTGCGCTACCTCGGTAACGCGGGAGAAAAATAAATAAAAACTAAATATATAAATATATATATATATATATATATATATATATATATATATATATATATATATATATATATATATATATATATATGTATATATATATATATATATATATATATGTAATATATATATATATATATATATATATATATATATATATATATATATATATACATATATATATATATATATATATATATATATATATATATATATATATATATATATATATATATATATATATATATATATATATATATATATATAATATATATATATATATATATATATATATATATATATATATATATATATATATATTTTTTTTTTTTTTTTTTTTATACTTTGTCGCTGTCTCCCGCGTTTGCGAGGTAGCGCAAGGAAACAGACGAAAGAAATTCCCCAACCCCCCCCATACACATGTACATACACACGTCCACACACACAAATATACATACCTACACAGCTTTCCATGGTTTACCCCGGACGCTTCACATGCCTTGATTCAATCCACTGACAGCACGTCAACCCCTGTATACCACATCGCTCCAATTCACTCTATTCCTTGCCCTCCTTTCACCCTCCTGCATGTTCAGGCCCCGATCACACAAAATCTTTTTCACTGCATCTTTCCACCTCCAATTTGGTCTCCCTCTTCTCCTCGTTCCCTCCACCTCCGACACATATATCCTCTTGGTCAATCTTTCCTCACTCATTCTCTCCATGTGCCCAAACCATTTTAAAACACCCTCTTCTGCTCTCTCAACCACGCTCTTTTTATTTCCACACATCTCTCTTACCCTTACGTTACTTACTCGATCAAACCACCTCACACCACACATTGTCCTCAAACATCTCATTTCCAGCACATCCATCCTCCTGCGCACAACTCTATCCATAGCCCACGCCTCGCAACCATACAACATTGTTGGAACTACTATTCCTTCAAACATACCCATTTTTGCTTTCCGGGATAATGTTCTCGACTTCCACACATTTTTCAAGGCTCCCAAAATTTTCGCACCCTCCCCCACCCTATGATCCACTTCCGCTTCCATGGTTCCATATATATATATATATATTGCAGTGGAATTTATTAAAAAAGGGGGTGACTGTATTGTTGACTGGTTGGTAAGGTTACTTAATGTATGTATGACTCACGGTGAGGTGCCTGAGGATTGGCGGAATGCGTGCATAGTGCCATTGTACAAAGGGAAAGGCAAATTACAGAGGTATAAGTTTGTTGAGTATTCCTGGTAAATTATATGGGAGGGTATTGATTGAGAGGGTGAAGGCATGTACAGAGCATCAGACTGGGGAAGAGCAGTGTGGTTTCAGAAGTGGTAGAGGATGTGTGGATCAGGTGTTTGCTTTGAAAAATGTATGTGAGAAATACTTAGAAAAGCAAATGGATTTGTATGTTGCATTTATGGATCTGGAGAAGCCATATGATAGAGTTGATAGAGATGCTCTGTGGAAGGTATTAAGAATATATGGTGTGGGAGGCAAGTTGTTAGAAGCAGTGAAAAGTTTTTATCGAGGATGTAAGGCATGTGTACGCGTAGGAAGAGAGGAAAGTGATTGGTTCTCAGTGAATGTAGGTTTGCGGCAGGGGTGTGTGATGTCTCCATGGTTGTTTAATTTGTTTATGGATGGGGTTGTTAGGGAGGTAAATGCAAAAGTTTTGGGAAGAGGGGCAAGTATGAAGTCTGTTGGGGATGAGAGAGCTTGGGAAGTGAGTCAGTTGTTGTTCGCTGATGATACAGCGCTGGTGGCTGATTCATGTGAGAAACTGCAGAAGCTGGTGACTGAGTTTGGTAAAGTGTGTGAAAGAAGAAAGTTAAGAGTAAATGTGAATAAGAGCAAGGTTATTAGGTACAGTAGGGTTGAGGGTCAAGTCAATTGGGAGGTGAGTTTCAATGGAGAAAAACTGAAGGAAGTGAAGTGTTTTAGATATCTGGGAGTGGATCTGGCAGCGGATGGAACCATGGAAGCGGAAGTGGATCATAGGGTGAGGGAGGGGGCGAAAATTCTGGGAGCCTTGAAGAATGAAGAATGTGTGGAAGTCGGGAACATTATCTCGGAAAGCAAAAATGGGTATGTTTGAAGGAATAGTGGTTCCAACAAAGTTGTATGGTTGCGAGGCGTGGGCTATGGATAGAGTTGTGCGCAGGAGGATGGATGTGCTGGAAATGAGATGTTTGAGGACAATGTGTGGTGTGAGGTGGTTTGATCGAGTAAGTAACGCAAGGGTAAGAGAGATGTGTGGAAATAAAAAGAGCGTGGTTGAGAGAGCAGAAGAGGGTGTTTTGAAATGGTTTGGGCACATGGAGAGAATGAGTGAGGAAAGATTGTCCAAGAGGATATATGTGTCGGAGGTGGAGGGAACGAGGAGAAGAGGGAGACCAAATTGGAGGTGGAAAGATGGAGTGAAAAAGATTTTGTGTGATCGGGGCCTGAACATGCAGGAGGGTGAAAGGAGGGCAAGGAATAGAGTGAATTGGATCGATGTGGTATACCGGGGTTGACGTGCTGTCAGTGGATTGAATCAGGGCATGTGAAGCGTCTGGGGTAAACCATGGAAAGCTGTGTGGGTATGTATATTTGCGTGTGTGGACGTATGTATAGACATGTGTATGGGGATGGGTTGGGCCATTTCTTTCGTCTGTTTCCTTACGCTACCTGGCAAACGCGGGAGACAGCGACAAAGAAAAAAAAAAAAAATATATATATATATATATATATATATATATATATATATATATATATATATATATATATATATATGTATATATATATATATATATATATATATATATATATATATATATTCATTTATTTATACATTCATTTTGCTTTGTCGCTGTCTCCCGCGTTAGCGAGGTAGCGCAGGGAAACAGACGAAAGAAATGGTCCAACACACCCACATGCAACTGTATATACATACACGTCCACCCACGCAAATATACATACCTATACATCTCAATGTACACACACACACATATATATATATATAAATATATATATATATATATATATATATATATATATATATATATATATATATATATATATATATATATATATATATATATATATATATATATATATATATATATATATATATATATATATATATATATCCACAGACGCTTCACATGCCCTGGTTCAATCAACTGACACCACGTCGACCACGGTATACCACATCTTTCTATTTCACTCTATTAATTGCACGCCTTTCACCCTCCTGCATGTTCAGGCCCCGATCACTCAAAATCTTTTTCACTCCATCTTTCCACATCCAATATGGTCTCCCACTTCTCCTCGTTCCCTCCACCTCTGACACATATATCCTCTTGGTAAATCTTTCCTCACTCATTCTCTGCATGTGACCAAACCATTTCAAAACACCCTCTTCTGCTCTCTGAACCACACTCTTTTTATTACCACACATCTCTCTTACCCTATTATTACTTGCTAGATCAAACCACCTCACACCACATATTGTCCTCAGACATTTCATTTCACGCACATCCACCCTCCTCCGCACAACTCTATCTATAGCCCACGCCTTGCAACCATAAAACATTGTTGGAACCACTATTTCTTCAAACATACCGATTTTTGTTTTCCAAGATTATTTTCTCGATTTCCACACATTCTTCAAGGCTCCTAGAATTTTCGCCCCCTCCCCCACCCTATGATTCACTTCCGCTTCCATGGTTCCATCCGCTGCCAAATCCACTCCCAGATACCTAAAACACCTCACTTCCACCAGTTTTTCTCCATTCAAACTTACCTCGCATTTTACTTGATCCACACACAACCCAACTGTACCTAAAAACCTTGCTCTTACTCATATATCCTCTCAACTTTCTTCTTTCACACACTTTACCAAACTCACTCAGCAGCTTCTCCACTTTCTAACATGAATCAGCCACCAGCGCTGTATCATCAGCGAATAACAACTGCCTCACTTCCCAAGCTCTCTCATCCACAACAAACTGCATACTTGCCCATCTTTCCAAGACCCTTGCATTCACATCCCTAACAACATCCTTCCATAAACAAATTAAACAACCATGGAGACATTATACACCCCTGCCGCAAACCTATATTCACTGAGAACCAATCACTTTCCTCTCTTCCTACACGTACACATGTCTAACATCCTCGATAAAAACTTTTCACTGCTTCTAACAACTTTCCTCCCACACCATATATTCTTAATACCTTCCACAGAGCATCTCTATCAACTCTATCATATGCTTCTCCAGATTCATAAATGCTATATACAAATCCATTTGCTTTTGTAAGTATTTCTCACATACATTCTTCAAAGCAAAAAGATGTTTCACACATCCTCTTCCACTTATGAAACCACACTGTTCTTCCCCAATCTGATGCTCTGTACATGCCTTCACTCTCTCAATCAATATCCTCCCATATAGTTTCCCAGGAATACTCAACAAACTTATACCTCTCTAATTTGAGCACTCACATTTGTCCCCGTTGCCTTTGTACAATTGTACTATGCAAGCATTCCGCCAATCCTCAGGCAACTCCCCATGAATCACACATACATTAAACAACCTTACCAACCAGTCAACAATACAGTCATCCCCTTTTTTAATAAATTCCAATGCAATACCATCCAAACCCACTGCCTTACAGGCTTTCATCTTCCGCAAAGCTTTTACTACCTCTCCTCTGTTTACCAAATCATTTTCCCTAACCCTCTCACTTTGTACACCACCTCGACAAAAACACCCTATATCTCCCCTCTCTATCATCAAACACATTCAACAAACCTTCAAAATACTCACTCTATCTCCTTCTCACATCCCCACTACTTGTTATGACCTCCCCATTTGCGCCCTTCACTGAAGTTCCCATGTCTTACGCACTTTATTTACCTCCTTTCAAAAAATCTTTTTATTCTCCCTAAAATTTAATGATACTCTCTTACCCCAACTCTCATTTGCTCCCTTTATCACCTCTTGTACCTTTCTCTTGACCTCCTGCCTCTTTCTTTCATACATCTCCCACTCATATGCATTATTTCCCTGCAAAAATCGTCCAAATGCCTCTCTCTTCTCTTTCAGTAATAATCTTACTTCTTCATCCAACCACTCACTACCCTTTCTAATCTGCCCACCTCCCACGCTTCTCATGTTACAAGCATCTTTTGCGCAAGCCATCACTTCTTCCCTAAATACATCCCATTCCTCCCTCACTCCCCTTACCTCCTTTGTTCTCATCTTTTTCCATTCTGTACTCAGTCTCTCCTGGTACTTCCTCACACAAGTCTGCTTCCTAACCTCACTTACTCTCAACACTCTCTTCACTCCAACATTCTCTTTTCTTTTTTGAAAACCTCTACAAAACTTCACCTTCGCTTCCGCAAGATAAAGATCAGACATCCCTCCAGTTGCACCTCTCAGCACATTAACATCCAAAAGTCTCTCTTTCGCTCGCCTATCAATTAACACTTACTCCAATAACGCTCTCTGGCCATCCCTCCTACTTACATACGTATACTTATGTATATCTCTCTTTTTAAACCAGGTATTCCCAATCACCAGTCCTTTTTCAGCACATAAATCTACAAGCTCTTCACCATTTCCATTTACAACACTGAACACCCCAAGTATACCAATTATTCCCTCAACTTCCACATTGTTCACCTTTGCATTAAAATCACCCATCACTATAACCCGGTCTTGTGCATCAAAACCACTAACACTCATTCAGCTGCTCCCAAAACACTTGCCTCTCATTATCTTTCTTCTTATGCCCAGGTGCATATGCACCAATAATCACCCATCTCTCTCCATCAACTTTCAGTTTTAATCGTATCACTCCAGAGGTTGCTTTCTTACACTCTATCATATACTCCCATAACTCTTGTTTCAGGAGTAGTGCTACTCCTTCCCTTGCTCTTTTCCTCTCACTAATCCCTGACTTTACTCCCAAGACATTCCCAAGCCACCCTTCCCCTTAACCCTTGAGCTGCGTTTCACCCAGAAAAAAAACATCCAGGCTCGTTTCCTCAAACATACTACCGATCTCTCCTTTTTCTCATCTTGGTTACATACACACACACACACACATTTAGACACCCCAATCTGAGCCTTCAAGGAGGATGAGCACTCCCCGCATGACTCCTTTTTCTGTTTCCCATTTTAGAAATTTAAAATACATGGAAGAGAGGGTTTCTAGCCCTCGCTCCCGTCCCCTTTAGTCGCTTTGTGCGACACGTGAGGAATGCGTGAGAAATATTTTTTCTCCCCTATCCCCAGGGATAATATATATATATATATATATATATATATATATATATATATATATATATATATATATATATATATATATATATATATATATATATATATATATATATATATATATATATATATATATATATGTATATATATATATATATATATATATATATATATATATATATATATATATATATATATATATATATATATATATATATATATATATATATATATATATATATATATATATATATATATATATATATATATATATATATATATATATATATATATATATATATATATATATATATATATATATATATATATATATATATATATATATATATATATATATATATATATATATATATATATATATATATATATATATATATATATATATATATATATATATATATATATATATATATATATATATATATATATATATATATATATATATATATATATATATATATATTTATTTATTTATTTATCTATTTTGCTTTGTCGCTGTCTCCCGCGTTTCCGAGGTAGTGCAAGGATACACCCGAAAGAAATGGCCCAACCCACCTCCATACACATGTATATACATACACGTCCACACACGCAAATATACATACCTATACATCTCAATGTACACATACATATACACACACAGACACATAGATATATACCTATGCACACAATTCACAATGTCTGCCTTTATTCATTCCCATCGCCACCTCGCCACACATGGAATACCATCCCCTCCCCCTCTCATGTGTGCGAGGTAGCGCTAGGAAAAGACAACAAAGGCCCCATTCGTTCACACTCAATCTCTAGCTGTCATGCAATAATGCCCGAAACCACAGCTCCCTTTCAACATCCAGGCATCACACAACTTTCCATGGTTTACCCCAGACGCTTCACATGCCCTGATTCAATCAACTGACAGCACGTCATCCCCAGTATACCACATCGATCCAATTCACTCTATTCCTTGCCCGCCTTTCACCCTCCTGCATGTTCAGGCCCCGATCACACAAAATCTTTTTCACTCCATCTTTCTACCTCCAATTTGGTCTCCCACTTCTCCTCGTTCCCTCCACCTCCGACACATATATCCTCTTGGTCAATCTTTCCTCACTCACTCTCTCCAAGTACCCAAACCATTTCAGAACACCCTCTTTTGCTCTCTCAACCACGCTCTTTTTATTTCCACACATCTCTCTTACCCTTACATTACTTACTCGATCCAACCACCTCACACCACACATTGTCCTCAAACATCTCATTTCCAGTACATCCACCCACCTGCGCAAAACTCTATCCATAGCCCACGCCTCGCAACCATACAACATTGTTGGAACCACTATTCCTTCAAACATACCCATTTTTGCTTTCCGAGATAATGTGTTCGACTTCCAGACATTCTTCAAGGCTCCCAGGATTTTCGCCCCCTCCCCTACCATGTGATTCACTTCCTCTTCCATGGTTCCATCCGCTGCCAGATCCACTCCCAGATATCTAAAACACTTTACTTCCTCCAGTTTTTCTCAATTCAAACTTACCTCCCAGTTGACTTGACCCTCAACCCTACTGTACCTAATAACCTTACTCTTATTCACATTTACTCATAACTTTCTTCTTTCACACACTTTACCAACCTCAGTCACCAGCTTCTGCGGTTTCTCACATGAATCCGCCACCAGCGCTGTATCATCAGCGAACAACAACTGACTCACTTCCCAAGCTCTGTGTGTATATATATATATATATTTTCTTTTTTTGTTTTTTTTTTTTTTTTCCTTTGCCGCTGTCTCCCGCGTATGCGAGGTATCGCAAGGAAACAGACGAAAGAAACGGCCCAACCCACCCCCATACACATGCATTGATTCAATCCACTGACAGCACGTCAACCCCGGTATACCACATCGATCCAATTCACTCTATTCTTTGCCCTCCTTTCACCCTCCTGCATGTTCAGGCCCCGATCACACAAAATCTTTTTCACTCATCTTTTCACCTCCAATTTGGTCTCCCTCTTCTCCTCTTTCCCTCCACCTCCGACACATATATCCTCTTGGTCAATCTTTCCTCACTCATTCTCTCCATGTGACCAAACCATTTCAAAACACCCTCTTCTCCTCTGTCAACCAGGCTCTTTTTATTTCCACACATCTCTCTTACCCTTACGTCACTTACTCGATCAAACCACCTCACACTAAACATTGTCCTCAAACATCTCATTTCCAGCACATCCATCCTCCTGCGCACAACTCTATCCATAGTCCACGCCTCGCAACCATACAACATTGTTGGAACCACTATTCCTTCAAACATACCCATTTTTGCTTTCCGAGATAATGTTCTCGACTTACACACATTCTTCAAGGCTCCCAGAATTTTCGCCCCCTCCCCCACCCTATGATCCACTTCCGCTTCCATGGTTCCATCCGCTGCCAGATCCACTCCAAGATATCTAAAACACTTCACTTCCTCCAGTTTTTCTCCATTCAAACTCACCTCGCAATTGAATTGACCCTCAACCCTACTGTACCTAATAACCTTGCTCTTATTCACATTTACTCTTAACTTTCTTCTTTCACACACTTTACCAAACTCAGTCACCAGCTTCTGCAGTTTCTCACATGAATCAGCCACCAGCGCTGTATCATCAGCGAACAACAACTGACTCACTTCCCAAGCTCTCTCATCCCCAACAGACTTCATACTTGCCCCTCTTTCCAAAACTCTTGCATTCACCTCCCTAACAACACCATCCATAAACAAATTAAACAACCATGGAGACATCACACACCCCTGCCGCAAACCTACATTCACTGAGAACCAACCACTTTCCTCTCTTCATACACGTACACATGCCTTACATCCTCGATAAAAACTTTTCACTGCTTCTAACAACTTGCCTCCCACACCATATATTCTTAATACCTTCCACAGAGCATCTCTATCAACTCTATCATATGCCTTCTCCAGATCCATAAATGCTACTTACAAATCCATTTGCTTTTCTAAGTATTTCTCACATACATTCTTCAAAGCAACCACCTGATCCACACATCCTCTACCACTTCTGAAACCACACTGCTCTTCCCAAATCTGATGCTCTGTACATGCCTTCACCCTCTCAATCAATACCCTCCCATATAATTTGCCAGGAATACTCAACAAACTTATACCTCTGTAATTTGAGCACTCACTCTTATCCCCTTTGCCTTTGTACAATGGCACTATGCACGCATTCCGCCAATCCTCAGGCACCTCACCATGAGTCATACATACATTAAATAACCTTACCAACCAGTCAACAATACAGTCACCCCCTTTTTTAATAAATTCCTCTGCAATACCATCCAAACCTGCTGCCTTGCCGGCTTTTATGTTCCGTAAAGCTTTTACTACCTCTTCTCTGTTTACCAACTCATTTTCCCTAACCCTCTCCCTTTGCACACCACCTCGACCAAAACACCCTCTATCTGCCACTCTATCATCAAACACATTCAACAAACCTTCAAAATACTCACTCCATCTCCTTCTCACATTACCACTACTTGTTATCACCTCCCCATTTGCGCCCTTCACTGAAGTTCCCATTTGCTCCCTTGTCTTACGCTTTTTATTTACCTCCTTCCAGAACATCTTTTTATTCTCCCTAAAATTTAATGATTCTCTCTCACCCCAACTCTCATTTGCCCTTTTTTTCACTTTTGCACCTTTCTCTTGACCTCCTGTCTCTTTCTTTTATACGTCTCCCACTCAATATCATTTTTTCCTAGCA